>NC_090923.1:854057837-854360867 GCF_040938575.1 Ambystoma mexicanum
CACAGGGGAATGCAGAAAGAATGACAGTTATTCCTGATCCTTAACATGAAGATTGTTAAGCAGAATTGCAGTGTCGTGAACATGCTACAACAACCAATGCCCTATAGTACAATGTTCAGTAATCCGCAAGAATCCTGAACGGTTTCTTATGCCAAGGAAGACATTCTGGTGACAGATAAAGACATGCGTGTATAGAAATCTAAGCCCTATCCTGCTTAGGAAGTTTCCAGAAATGTTTGATAGAGATACAGGTTGTACTAGAAGAATAGTCATTTTGGGTGAATTGGTCCACATGTACACAGCATATTTTTACATGAAATGATCAATTGTGTTGTAAACAAGTAAAGGTGCTCAGCTAGGTTCACTCTAGACTCCACTGGTCTCGACAATGTGAATATAAGAATTGAGAGGGAAGACATTTTTGCCATTAGTTCACGATAGGAGCGATAGATAACATGATTTTATTGGAAAAGATGTAGTATTCAGGAATCTGTAATTGCAGGAAATTTACAGTTAGCAGTAAACCATATGGGATCTCTTTTATTGCAAATGTTATACTTTACTTTTATTTAGAAGCATGAGGTAATACAGAATTAGCATCTTTCACATTTGGGGTAACTACATTGATGTCATGCTTAAACATATTATTACATCATTACTCAAGGAAGGGGTTGCTGGGAGGACAGATCACCTTAGTCGGATTTGAAGAAACGACACATTCTTACAGGACGATTGATTGTAAGCTTAAAGTATTCTTGTTCTTGTGCCCTGATACCTTCGGGTCTGGCGAGCGCTACAAATAAATAAACAAAAAAACATTGAATTAGCTCATGGGCAGGATTCTAAACTATTCACAAAGTCTGCAATATTCCAAAGTGGTCTTTATTTTAAGATTAAAGCAATGGACAGTTTTAGGCAACCCTGCAGTAAGTAACTTATTCAGCAACAATGCCTTTTTTTTAGGATGCAAAGCAAAGCCTATACAACACAGTTGTCAGTGGTCAGGCTATTTTCAGGGCAAGGGACACCCATACCACGTATTCACTGATCTGCAATCTGTTACTGAGTCTCCCTTGCATGCCACTTGTCATTTTAGAGGAAATACCATCTGAATTAGACAGAACATCAGATCCAGAGGATCTCTTCCCACCAGCAGAACAAAATACCATTCACTGACTGAAAATAGATGATGAGTAGCAGGAAACCTCAAAATTCCCCAAAAAGTGTATTACAGAAAATGTACATACACATTCGGGGCTTGCATGCCACTCGAAGTAAGATCACCATAGAACTGGGATGATACGATTCATTGTTCCCCGTTTTTTCCTCTGTTGCCATTAGCAATACAGGAATTAACCACGCTGAATTTACAGCATGGTTGTTTAGCATGATTCTTGTGGTGGTGTGGGCTTGGGCCATGTCTGGTTTGGGGATGGGGAAGAGGCGTGGAGGGCATGAAGGTGGTGGGAAATGGCACACCGAGGTCCGAATGTGGAAAGGAGATGAGGAGGTGAATAGTGGAAAGGTGATGGGCCGGGAAAGAGGGGGGCGCTGACTTTGAATATGAGGAATGGTGGAGGGGTGGAGTAGGTAAGAGGGGTCTAGGGTGAACGCCGCCTTCAGGGATAAGGCATGATAGAAGCAGTGGGGACGATCAGATCGCTAAAGACAATTCCATTTAAAGACAAACCTATTCTCACTGCAAGATCAGTATAATGGGTGGTATGGGAACATTAGTTGCCTATAGACGGGTGGACAGAGTTCCACGTAGAAAGTGTAGCTGAAGCATACTAATTGAATAGAGAAGTCCTTAGTGCACTACAGAAGGTCATGACATATGTGCTCTGGCTTTATATTTAGCTAGTATTACTGCTAAAATATGATGTCCCATTGATCTTAGTGATCTAACATGTTGGGAGAGATTGATTTTGTTTACTAAAAAAGGTTGTTCTATCCCAAGAGGGCACCTGGACTCCAAGAAGAGATCTTGAAAACAGAGTGATAACACACCTTTTGCCTATGAAGGGACTGGCAGTCTGGAGAAATTAAGGGCCTGATTCATGGAATGTTTTGCACAGTTCAAAGTGACTTGCACTTCTGAAAAGTGACTTTGCACTGCTGACACATGGTTGACACTAAATGTATGAGCCTTATGGATGTGAGATTGCAAGAACTGTCTGAATTTGTATATGGAAAAGTACACATTTATCCAGCAAAGGCTGCGCTCTGAGAACAACACTGCACGAGCCTGCGCACAGAAGAAAAAATGTGCGCTCCGCGTATTCATGGAATTGTTTTTGCAAAGCAGGCGTATACGCAAGTCGTGGCCGGAACTCCCCCGACACGCCCTCAGACAAAGCAAAAACAGCCAGAATATCTACCTTTGCGTGCTCCCCCGGTGCAAATACACACAACCTTCAAACAGTGTGTGGGGTCCCCCACAAGCAGGCCTGCATCTGGGGGCCCTGCACAGGGTCTTTCGTAACTGTTACGGGCATCATGACAACATGCGTGCAATTTATCGTAACTCGGGAAAAACTCCAAAAATCTGCATGTAAACTCTGGTAAACCGTTCCTGCACCGCACTACACTGTGTACGTGCACTTCTAAATCAGATTGGAACCACGACTGCATACAGGCACCCCTAAATCCGACACCCGATCTTACATCTGCGCAGTGAATCCTGTGTGCATGCCTTCGGGTGGCGTATAGTATGAGGTCTTTGCGTGACCATTTCCCCGCCGAGAGGTTGCGTGCTCGGATCCATGGATCCATGGATACGTATCATTCCACACAATACTGGCCGTGCGATGAACTGCTTGTGGCCATCCCTCGTAACAGCCACTTTTGCCTTGTTCTTCCTCATTTTCAATATTCTGCCCCCAACCCTGTCCTCTACGCAAGCCACGTCCATGCTCTGCATGGAGTCCCGCGCAAGGCACTCAGCCTATCGCAGTGATGTGCAGAGCCTGCGTGAATTCCCCCCAAAGTACAAAAAAGTGCAGTGCAGTCGATTCCCTGAATCGACAAATGGGAGTTTGCACGCAGTTTAGCACGCAAAGTCCCGATTTTTCGCGCAGATAATTCATTGAATCAGGCACTGTAGTTGCTTGTTAATCCCGTGATTAAAGTTATTTGATGTATGTGTGTCTGCCCCATGACCCATTCGGTACACCTTTACACAGCAACAAACTTTCAATGCAGACCTCATGCTTGTTTTGGGGAACTACATCTATCAGAGTTAAAATAAAAGACATGTATGTACTTTTCTGAGCACTTGTGCATAGATGCAAATTGAAAAAGTTATATTGCAGTAGCAGCTTTCAAAAACAAGCAATTCTAGATTTGCTCTATGGTTCATTGCCTTTCAAATACATTTAAAAAGCTTCCGAGAATATCGCCACTCTCACACAAACAGGCAGCTAGAATACATGTATTTAAGCAGTAAACCATTTAAAACTAAACTTGGCATTGAGGTTTGCCTGCCTTCTGAGTTCTAATTGGGTGCACAATCCAAGCACCACAATAGCTCTTCGAATCACTATTTTAAAAGAGTATTGCATCATAACTCAAGAAACGTTTATCACTCACCCAATGTAACATCAATTATTTTCCTGAAGTGAGTGTGAAACATTGCTGACCACCTTCATAAAGTAGTGGGAGAAAACCAGACAAACATGGAGGTGCTAATGTTACTTAGATGTTTCTGATGCGGACTATGAAGTGTCAATCTATGCTAGCATTCATGTCATGCTAACTTTGCTGCCTCGTCCCCACCACAGACATACACACAGAACACATACATTGCATCCACAACAGCATAGCTCACAACGTTTTGAGTCCCCATGGCAGGTGAAAACTCACGATTTAGTTTTGGTGGGTGAAAGCCCATTGGGGGTCATTACGACCCAGGCGCAAAGGGATACCGGGCACCAGTAAGGACACCGGTGCTGGTAATCCCTTTGCGCCCTATTCCGAGGTCTCTATGCGGGACATTCCCTTAACGCCTGGTTTTAGCAGGCATTATGGACGGGACCCGCAAAGGGATACCGGGGTCAATAACGGTACCATCATTTACGGTACCGTTTTTGCCGCCATCCCCCTTCCCATTGAGCCCTATGGGAGCTCAAATGGGAATGGGGATTGACATTTTCAATGGGGACTTACCGGTCCCGCAAAGGTCGGACTAGACCAGTAAGTCCCCATTGATCAATGGCAGACACGGTACCGGTAATGGTGCCGCTAATAGCGCCATGACTAGCACCAACCTCGGAATGAGGCCCATTGACTTCTATGGGTGGGTCATAATCCCCCTGTGATTCCGGCAAGTCAAGCAGCAGTAAATCATTACGGGTCTGGCGGCTACCTGCTGGTTTTACCAACACGTTTTCCGCCGGACCCGTAATGAGGGCCAATGTCAACAAATGACAATGACAAACATTCTCACCTCTACAGACGACAGTGCCTAGTCTCTGAGCACATACATGATGATGCCCATATGCAACCCCAACATACCTGCCGAGGTAAAGTACAACACTGCCCATATTGCAACTCGGGGCATAGTGGAGTGCACATTTGGAGTGCTCAAGTCACGTTTCTGCTCCCTTGACCACTCTGGTGGTGTGTTGCTATATGCACCACCAGTAGTCTGCAGGATCCTTGTGGCAGCATGAATCCTGCACAATGTAGCAACACGGCATGGCGTCCCAGTGAACATGGTGGTGGTACACCATCCACACCCAAAGGCACACCACTTGCGTATGGCTGGGCAAAGGGCATGTGGAGAGGCTGCACATACCCAGCTTGAGCAATCTTTTTCACCTAAAATCCTTCCCCTGTAGAGTGCACACAATCCCTTTGAATCCCAGGTGCCATTCAATGATGACAATGGGCCAATCTACTGTGCCTACAAAACCACCCTAAGTAAGTGCCCTTGGAAGTGCAAATTTGTGTGCATCCCTTACAACTAAAAATACATTTCAATTTGTTTTTCCAAAAGAAACACATTGAAGAGGAAGGACACCACTACCACCATGCTAACCATTTGGCATAAAAAAACATCCCATATGACTAGCTAGCATACCTGTCAAATGAGTAATCAGCTATACATTCTGGCACATCATGTCTGAGCTGCAAGCCACACATGGCCAAAAAAAATAACATGGCCACAAAATACAACAAGCACAATCGCATATTGCTGAACACATGTCCCAGAATGTGCATGATGTGCACAAACATGTCCCTATTGTGGGGTGTAGAAAAGCAGTGCAGTAACGATACACATGTGACACAACCTGGCAACTTGACCACAATAGACCCCATCCCAAAAGCACAAATTACCAAGAGGTAATTTACAATTGTGACAAAGATGGCGACACATCAGAATGGCCACATCCAGACATGCAGCAACTAATGTAGCCATTCCATAATGATCAAGATAAATGCACATCTTATCCGTACGCGTGCATGCAGTGACAGTCGAATTTCAAACCATGAAATAGCCATCATTCCCTGACAGAAGGATCTGCAGACAATGAACAAAATGAAACAGAGTGCAGCCAACACATCCATCCATACACCCAAAAACTCAAGACCCACGGACCCACCTAAGTGACATACAACACAGGCAAACAACAACTCATAAGACAACCATCAACATGTGTCCCAGCACACATATAGCAATACATGCACAATACATGCAAATCAAACACACAAAACACAAACACTGACAAACAAAAACAACCCCACACTGCCTGTCCCCCTGAATGACATGCATCAAATGTACATGTCACATATCCCCATTCACAAGAAGATGGCACATACGCATCAGTCGACATGAAAATGAGAAGACATCACATATGCAGATAATTGAGCCCCCAAAAAAGCAGGGACACCCCTGGAAGACTATCAATGACGTGCATGCATAATATGGGGACAGTGCAGTGAAAACAGTCATGGGAGCCCAGTATGCAAATACTCACCTCTTGCACTCCAGGCAGGATCATGCATCAATTCACATAGGCCAATGTCAGACTGGAAGGCTGGCCACCGAGGCAACTGCCATGGAAGACATAAGCAGAGAAGACAAAGCTGTGTGATACTACAAGCAAAGATACATGCATGCTAAACGTAGCATACAAAGTAAAGGTGCAAGGTCAATGCAGACTTCATTGTGACAGCATGCAACTGATCTAATTGTGTATTCAGTAGAATGCAGCAGTACCATGCACCCAGCTGCGGTCAACTTGAAGCTGCAAACACCATGGTGCAGCATGCATGGGACATGAATGTGAAAACACCAACACTGCACAACGTGATGTGCCAGTTCACAACATAGCATCCCAAAAATGTGCATCAATGGTTCCATGGTTGTGGCTCGTAACTGGGGATGCACGCCATAATTGTGGAACCCTAAGCAAGAGAGGCCAAATGTGCCCTTGAACCATTACCGCACAAACATTGCAAGGGATGTGAATTGCCACGCAGTGCACATGGTCAAAGTGCAATGAGACACACACCAGCACAACCATCAACACCTGTCACAGGCCACAAACAGCCAGCCCTGCCACCCACTCTCAACCACCCAAGAAATGCCCACACAGTTGGAACTCCCACAATTTTGAATATGAAACCAGTGGCCCCACTAATCCATAGAAACAACACCATGCCCAGACCTTTCACCAGAACCACACCCTGTGAAACATGCACCCATGAAGTATATCTGGTACCCCACAAAACAAGCCAATCCAAAGTGATCACACACAGTGCAAGACTCCCAGCCAAACACCACATAAGTGTCTGTAAATGCCCTTCACTTAGATGCACAGGGTACCCACCTGCCTTGCATACGATTCAACCCATCGGGGGATGCATCCCCTAAATGCAATGACATGCATAGTAACAAAAGAAAGAACATACATATACATGATGACACAGGAATGGATCTTGAAAATATGCAGTGAGCAACCACTGCAGAAGTACAGCAGTGTGCATGAGGGTGACAGGACATAGATTGTGATCCACCCATGAGTGCAGTGTAGCACAATAGAGAGAGGGAGAGAGAGTAGCTGTGAGAGGGAAGGCCAAGTTAAACACACATCAAGGATGTGGAGATTGCCAATGACATGCACTACACCACAGAAGGAGCGGGCATAAATGAGTTGACCGAGGGATGTAACACAGTCACATGAGTACTACTTAAAAAATCATGGCATTGTAGCATGCAAAGCACATATAAGTAAAGTTACACATGCAGCAAACATGGGGAACAATGATGCATGCTCAACATGCAAGACAGTGCTCATGTGTACATGCTGATTGCACCGGCATGGTGTGAATCGCGCATCACCTTCACCAGGAATTGTGTCTCTGAATTAGTGACATGGGGGCCAGTAGCTGATGGAGGACATGGGGAGCATGGACATCAAAGGGCACAGGGTGTCTCTCCAGGACAGCAGTCACCTCCACATTATGGATTACTGAAACAAAATGGGAGATGACAATACAACAGGCATAGTGAAGTACCATTCACAAAGCACACATTTACGAGGGTACACTGAACCCATAGTTACCTGCATATGCCATCCTGCGCACCACCATGCAAACATGCAAGTTGACCTCACTATGCATGCCAGCATGTCCACCACTGGTAATGTCATGACTTTGAGAGGGCAACTGCACAACTGAAGCTAAACATAAAAAAAAAAATACCTGAAAGAAATAACATGCCAAAATCCAGGCCTGGGGTCTACAAATGTTTCAACATATTTTTTAAAGAAATCAAAAATGTCCATCATGGACCCAGGGGGGTGGGGTCCAGCCAGGAGGGGGAAGGGGCAAGGTGCATGTCAACGTCCACATGGGTGGATGTTCAAAAGATAAAGTAAATAATGATTCCCCTCCATGGGCTCACGGACCACATGGCTACGGTGGACCGGGAGGCCTGTCTGTGCTGGCATCCCCATCCTGTGTTGAATCTGGCCTGGTCCTCAGTGGCAGCCGCCATGCGTGACACTGATGAATGCACCAGCAGACTAAGGGCTTGGAGGTCACTATGGACAACCTCACGGGTTGCACAGAGTTCCTCCGAGATTGCCTGCCTCAATGCTAACATCTCCTGATGTCTTCTGCAGGCTGCATGTTCCTCGTGAATTGCAGCTCTATGGGCCAACAACTCACACATCAGGGCATCCCTGAATGCCTAAACCTCTGCAAACAGGGATGCCTTCAGACACTGCAGATCTGCGTTGGCTCCTGATGTTGGTCTCTATGCGCAGCCTGTGGGAGCGGCATGTGGACTGCGGATCTTGTCCCTTGCTGTGATGCCCCTGTCCTTGGCTGCAGGACTGTAACACTCCCTTGACATCTGCCCCAGGACCAGAAACCAATACATAGGAGTGTGGCATTGCAGCCGTAACCATCAAAGACGGGATTGTGCCACCACTAACTGGCCTTGTGAAGGCACCTGAACTCCTGCAGACTCACAGGCCCCTATCTGATCCACCCATTGGTTCACTCACCTCAGCCAGCATTGAGGACTGCACATCCAGTTCAGCATTAGAGCCAGTTGAGTCCAAAAAGTCAGAAGTGTCTGCAACACAACTGATATTCTTTTATTTAATGGTTGAGATTACTCCCATACTAGCTTTGGGGCAAGGTAGGAAGTCTCCCACCATGTTCAAGCTGTTTAATAAACACCCTTGAACTTGCTCTTTTGTGTTGTGGTCTTGCTTTTGATACCATGGGTTCCTCACATATGGTTTCAGGGGTGGGATTCATCCCAACTTAAACAAGTTGGGGGACCTCATGTCATGATGCCTACCCCCGGAGCATCAGGCCAGGCCCAGCACCCCCAGGAGCAGGCATCACGCCCCGGGTAAAAGCCCAGTGGCCCTTTATAGGGGCTCTTTGGACTCTGTCCTGGCGCCGTTGGCGCCAGGCTCATGTTGGACATCAGTCCTGGCGCCATAGGCGCCAGGCTCATAAAGGGAAGTGTTTGGTGCACTTACCTGAAGCAGACCATGCTGCACACTCACCTGATGCAGACCATGCTGCATGAAGAACCAAGCCAAATGAGGCTTAGGAGGGACTATTTTTCTGAAGGAACTATTTTGTTACTTGGGTGGGGCTGTGGAAGAATACTCACCTGGAACTTCTTCCAAGGCTATTTAAGCCACAGCCGGACAGCCACACGTGCTTCGCGTTGTTCTGCATCCCAGCAGCTGGACGCTCACCGTGTCTGCTCCAGCCACGCCCGCCTCAAACCTGGAACACCTGTAAGGGAATAGGAGAAGAGAAAGGTGAAAACCAAGAACTATTTCAACCTTCTTACCTGCATCCGTAATCTTCACGCCAGCATTCCTGAAGTAAGACTTCCATTTAAAAGCACCGCGTTGCTCGCTGCAGCGCCGCGCTTCACTCACCTGTTCCCGAGTCGCTGCCCGGCTCCATCGCGGCTCTCAGTGCCGGTCACCACATCTCTGCAGCGCAGCACCGCACCTAAGGGAGAGAAGAAGAGACAAAAGGTGAGCAAGGGAACACAAGAGGAAAGCCGGATTTTCAGCCATATTACTTACCAGCTATTCTTGGTGAGCCATTCCACATCTCGGGTCGGCGCCACATCTCTGGCAGGTACCGCACCCCGGCCCCTATGGGGAAAGGACAAAAGACATTACTGGGGAATTATAAAGACATTTAAAGGGGTCGCCCTCATCACTGACTCACCTGATTTTACCCCGGCAATTTAACCCCTCAACGCATCGCCTTTGTTCTGCACCTGAAATAAAGGACAGAAAAAGTCAACATAAAAGGAGGCTCACACTTGAACTTTTGCATCTTCATACTTACGGCGTATCGCTCAGTAAAGTCAAGTGGATTTGCCAGCGCCATTCTGAAAACCAGTGAAGTAACTGGACGAAAACGCGCCCCTGCACCAGAAGCAGGATGGAGAGTTCATCCTTCCAAACCATAAGGTGAGCTTAAACCGGGGGTTTTGGAGGAAGTCAGAGGAGAACAAAGGGGGAAAAGGGGGAGCAAGCACATTATTCAGCAGACAGTTAATCCCCTTTCTCATCTGCAGAAGGATATTCCTACGGGCCAGACAAGCAAGATTTGGGGTCCTGTTCAATCGGTGGTCCGAATTCTGCGCATCACGCTTGAAGAGGCCACAGCAACCCAGACCAGACCAGCACCTCCGTGGGAGCCAGGTGAGCGTTACACCTCATCAGAGTGAGGACCGATATCCATTGAGACTCTATATCTTACCAAAAGGGTCAAGACCAAAACAAAATGGCTACACTTCTCTTAAGGACAGTTCCAACCCACTCTACCTTGACGAAAGACCATATACATCAAACCCCTTTCCCGTCAATGGAGTGAAATCTATGGAAAACTCATTATCAAACTCCATCTATAAAATTGTAATTACTTTTTATCTCCTGACCCCTCAGACAATTCCTCCAGAAAGGAAAGTGGTAGAAGGCAATAAATATCAAAGTATGTGTCCCCAGAGAGAGATAACATCATAATCTCTCTGAATTTACAACTACATTTTCAACTCAGCCATTTATATAGTACCCCACTGAAAAAAAGACTTGAAAATATTACCTCTGTTGCCGTGTGGAGATGAGCTGAGACTGGTTCTACTCAACTTCTCTTCCACTCCCAGGTAGGTTTCTGAACCCAACATTCTTATCAGAAATGAGGGAACCACTCAAACATCCACCCATCTCCTTTGAGGTTCTAGGTCCTTCATGGCAGGAGTTAAATGTCCTTATAAAGAACTGTTGTTCTGAACAAGGAAAACTCAAACCCTTGATCCAATGTGTGGACAGTGACCCTATTACAAACCTCATAGAGGTTAGGAAGAACACAAGATTGGAAAACCTACAGAATAAGACACCAGGGGAATCAATCACCTAGACAAATATGGGTGGAATAGAGGTTAACAAAAAATATATACTTTTTACCACCTGAACAATGACCAAAGAAGATCTCTATCTCTCACTAGCATTGAGGCGGATCCTTTAGGGGAAGGGTTGATGCCCTCTTCTTGGTATTCCCCCTCTGAATCAGAGAAGGAGTAATTCAACTCCCTAAAGTATACTACAGAAACTCAGTGTCATGTACATTGGTTCTGAGGAGAGAATCTATTTACCCGACTTAAAAGGTAAACAGGTACAATGTGTCATTTGCTAAAAAATTGTTCTCTTAATAAAATTCTCTTAATAAAATTCAGGTAGGACCAGTAGGACCAGTAGTGAATGCCCCTTGTGCGGAAAGCCAGGGTTTTAGGGGAAGAGTATGTGAGAAACCTGAGGGTATTTTCATGGATAGTTCCTGGGGATCCTTTGTTCAGGTGGCCAAGGAAGCGCCATCGTGCTTGGATCCTGGGTGGGCAGACAAGCGAAGGAGGGTCAACTGGGCAGGGGATCCATGGGGACTGCAGAAAGAATGCCCGTGGGTGTGGAGCATTATCCCCTTTCTTTTACCACGCCCCTACCCAACATACCCTCTGTCTGTATGGGATACTGTCACCAAAGCCCCATTCTACCCCCTCAATTCCAACATGAGTTTTACCCCTCTTTCCTCAAAACCCATATTTCAACACCCTTACATTCGAACCCCTTTTTCCTGACAAAAATCTACAACAACTTTATCCCTTTTTTGTAGAACACCACAATTCAAATAATCCCTATTGAAATACCCTATGACTGAGAGGAGGAAGAGAGGGACTGAGAGTATGAGGATTACTGACGGAAGCCCCTTTGAGAGACAGATGACAGACTATCCCATCCTAACAGTAAGTTGGCCCACTAATAGACAAAACACCTGCAACCAATTACACCTCACAGGTGTACTAAAGGAGGCTGCACAGGGAGAGAGCCAGGAGGGAGGCTGCAAAGCTGAGTCCAGCAGACGATCCCTACCTAAATCTCAAGCACTCAGAGAACAAGGCTGGAGGCAAGACAGAACCGGGCTAACTGAGCTGTTAAACATGAGAACGTGGAACCTGGAAAGCAAGCTGTGGGAAAGCTGCAAGAAGGCCATGTGAGAGACGCACATTTCCAAGTGGCAGTTCATGGAGTAAAGAAGAGAGTGTCCTCAAAGAAGTCCTTGATCAGAAGCCTGCTTCCCTCCCACAGACAGATGTAATTTGGGGGGGTTCGATAAACAACAAAGCCTACAAATTCCATGAATAAAGTGAAAACTGAAGAACGGCAAAAACCGGTGGGTGATTCGAGATAGTAGATCAAAAGCCTGGTTGATTTGCCGTGATAGAAACAGTATTGAGTACAATTGCATGTAAACCAGCAACCACATTTGAAAGAGTGAAGATTGCCTTAAAGCGACAGGACAATATTTTATATCAGAGTGGTCATGCTTTAGTGAAGACAGCACAGTCAAAAGTCTCTGAATGTAAAAGTAAAACTGAACCGGTGATACAGTATCCATGTAAAAAGCTTGCGCCCGATCGTGGGGAGATTTCAAGTATGAATTGTGAATGAAGAACAAAAGTGCTTGCACCCAATCAAGTGGTGCTTTACAAGGGGAAAGTAAAAATAAGTAAGATCTTGCCCGAGGGGAGCAAATAATTGTAAAACTACAAGTACCAGAAAACTTTGCACCACTAGAAGAGAATAATTGTCAGAGTGGTCAGGCATAGTGGGGAATTGAAATCCATGACGTTTCGAAAGTCTTTCACACCAAGAAATGTGGGGAAAGGGAAACCCGAGTGAGTTAAGAGAAACAGAACTATGTAGCTTTATTTTTGAATCGAACCTTGTTTGCAAAAGACATTTGCAGTTATTATTTTCTACCGAGCAGGGCCTGTTTTTGAACATTGAGAGAAACCTGTTTAATGAACATTGAGAAAAGTATGTTTTGAACTTTGAGAGAAGCCTGATTTTGATACAGACGGAAATCAGATTAACTTTTGAAATACTCCTGTAAGCCAGAGTGTGCCTTAAAGAAACTGTGCTGCCTAACACTGGTGTATATTATCCCAAGGAGAAAACATGGGGAAGGGAGTTAACCCTCCTGTGAATACTTAGCCGTCCTGATTCTTTTGTTGAACACACTTTTCTTGTTATTTAAGTACATTAACCTCACACCTTTTTGTACGAGCGTAGGGCAGGTAATAGGTGTATTAGTCTCATTATTATTGTTTTGGACTAGACTGACGAGGACTGATTTTCTTTAATGGTCGAGATTAGACCCATTTTACCCTTAGGGCAAGGTAGGAAGTCTCACCCTTTTGAAGCTGTTTAATAAACACCCTTGAACTTGCTCTTTTGTGTTGTGGTCTCGCTTTTGATACCATGGGTTCCTCACACCTACAAATCTAACATGATTACAAACAATTCTGCATGCTATACCAACCAAATAACCTCTTGGCCCATGAAGCACAGATAGTCACCCTCATTTTAAATGCAGTGGAGTAAGAAATGGAGAATTCAAAGTGAGATGTAATGCTTTTAACCTTCCGTTTCCCTCATTACCCAATTTTCCTGCACTGACAAGCCATTGGACATTCACAGAACACAGATAAAATGTCTTCCAAGATTACCTCATCAGTCCTGTCTGTGCATTTAGTTTTACCCCTGCATACTCCATTGAATCCACCTCGGTTTTGCACATGCTAAAAAGCAGACTGATTCCATCTGAATCCATTGGTAAAAGAAGTCTGAAAAGCATAATTTGAGAGTGGCCTTCACTGTTTCACAAGACAGCGAGTAACACGAAAGTATATCTTGTCCCCTTCACGTTTTAATGTTTAAAATTGCATTAACGGGACCCAACAGCACACAAGTGCAAACGTTGCTGCTCCACTGCATGCAATACAGGTCAATGTAAAATGAGGCTGACTCTCAACTGCCCAGACACAGAATACACACGCTGGCGACAAATACTAGGAAGTAGAGAGAGGATCATTACATTAATATATCAGCATTATCGTCTCACTGGATTTGGCAATGACTGCAAGTCTGGGAAGAAAAAGTGTGCAGCACATGTAACCTCTCTTTCTTTCTCTCTCCCTCTGTTTTCTTCTCACCTGCTTATTCTATCTCACAACCTCTTCCTCTATTTGCATTTTTTCCTTCTCCTCACTACCCTCTTCCATTCTCTGCACTCTTTCCTTGTTCTTTCACAACTTTATTGCACTTCCAACCTGCCTATTTCTTCTCCCTCACATTTCTTAGCAGCTTTCCATACTCTTCTCTTTCCTCAAGTCTTCATCTCTCACTCTCCTACCCAGCATCAGTCAGTACACCAATGCCTGTGGTCAGGAAATTACAAGCCATATAAATGGATGGGGTGTTAAAGGGGACACCCTGTGGTTGCCTCTGGTTTGTGGTTGTTGCTTTGTTTGTTTGTTTGTTTGTTTATTTATTTCTAATGCACACCAAACCCAAGGGTAGCAGGGTGCAGCAGTAAGAAGGTGCAAAGCTTACAAAGTTGCAAATAATTCAAAGTACGATACAATATATTGCAGGTAGAATTACAAAGGCAGTGTGGCAATATTTCACAATGTAAGAACAAATATAAAAATATCACAAATATACAGGTTATGACAATATTTAACAATTTGGGAAGTTATGAGCAGTTAGATTCTCATTTTCTCATTAGACTAAGGCAGCCAGAGGGGGCAGGTTTCTCTGATGTGGCTAGTGGTCAGTAGAGTTGAGCAGGTTGATATAGCTCAGGGATTTCCAGAGCTTGGCCACCTTCACAGGAAAGCTGTTACCGCCAATCTTGGTTAGTTAAGTACGTGAAGTATCTTGAGTCAGCTAATTGATGTTAGCAGTGATAGGCGTTTAGCCACAAAATGGCTAAGATTGTCAAATAACGAATATGGTTCACTTTTTTGGATTACAGTTCCGAGGACGGTTTAATGTGATTAGCTCACACTTGTGCAACAGGGCCCAAGTTATCTAACATGTGCACCAGTGCAACACATTTAGGAAATGCTGTCATAATACAAAATGGGTTAGTCACATTCCATATTATCTAAAACAGGTTGCACTAGGGTAACAATGAATCTGACTCTTTCTTGTACTATGTTTTCTACATAACATACACAAAAGCTTTTATTATATTTATTTTCATGTTATTCAGCAAATGTAGTTAATAAAGCAGCCTTCTACTATTTTGCAATGGTCATTCTGTTTTTATATAATACCTATTGGAGCTAAACCTGCTCCATTCCATTTGATCAGTTAATTGGTGCTAAATTAGTTTGCTCTGTTTTTTTGCACATGCGCAAAGCTTTGGTAATCTGGTCCCAGAACTGTGCTACTGTGACCGCAACTAGGCAGGGGCATCATTCGCCGCAGGTTTATTTTAACAACAATTAATACGTGCGTGCATGTAAAGGGATTCCAAGGCACCATTATTGTAGAGCACTTTGTAAGGTATATTTATGGCTTTGCTTGCTAGTGTCTTTACTATTATTCATTCAGTGCCAGCACATAATATTTATGATGTGTGACCTGATTATCAAAACAAAGCTAATTATGGTTTGACTGCATGTATTTAAATGTGCATAGCACGGGTAGTATAGCTCAGTGGCAAACCGCTATGCTTAGAAGCAAGCTGACTCGGAGCAACACAGGTTTGAATCCTGGGTCCGTGCTTAGAAACCTCTGTGGTATTAAGTGATGGGACCAGAGCAGCGAGGGCGGCCATCAACTCCTTCTACAGGCTGTTGGGTTTCCTTAGAAATTCTGGGAATGTGATTGGTTTTGGCCCAATAATCATCCATAAATATCCCAGCTGCTCCACAAACCAATAAGGCTAATACTTCTAAGGATTTGGAATCGGAGAGCATTAGTGTAGTATGAAGCACCATTAAGGAACTGTTCCAGCAGGTTATGGTCGGAGAGTCTTGGGAACATGTAGCGATACCCCCTGTCTTGGTTCCCGTCAAGACTGAGGTCTGGTGTTTCCATGAAGCCTTGGTGGAACCACACAGCAATTTCTTAACATATGTCCCTTAGAATCGCAATACAGGCACAGACCCAACGCCTTCCTCCTTCGTTCGTCAGAGGACAAGGGACCTCGGGTTGTCCTATCTGCATAGGTTTCTCTTCTGGTTTGGCCCCTTGTGTAGGAGAATGAAGTGATCAGGAAGACTGGCTTTGGAATCTTCTCTTTTCATCCTGTCATTCAGCCCCACAGAACTCCAGTTGAAGTGCGGTGGAAATGAGGTCATTTAACGAAGCAGGTCTTGGGATACGTTCTAACTCATATTCAATCTCTTCATGAAGTCCTCTTCTAAATATAGAAAACTGTGCTGTCTTGGGCCAACCAGATTCAGCAGCTACCTTACTAAATCGGGTAACATAAGCCCTTGCATCCATGGTGCCTTGTTTAATATCTAGCAGACTCTCATGTCAGGAAAAACTAGTTCAGTGATTTCGAAAATGCCCTTGATTGCAATCAGAAAGGCAGCATAATCTGAAAGCAGTGGGCTGTTAGAAACCACTAATGGGGTTGCCCAAGCAAGGGCATTCGCTACCAGCTTGGAATTAATGAACCTCACCTTGCCCCGGGATGAAGCAAAGGCGATGGGTTTGAACGTACAATGAAGAGTACAAGCATACAAAAACGTGCATAGTTTCTTTTGGGAGCCATCTTATTTACCAAAGGATATATGACCCATAGGAGAGTCCACAGAGGGGACTTCTCTGGCCACTAGCATCTGTTGGAGTGTGGCATTTCCTGCTTTCAGAATCTGAATTTCCAAAGTTAAGTTTTGAATGGTGTTGATTACCTCCTGCATCTGGTACATGTCAGAGGATTTGAGTTCTGGCGTTACAAGCACTCACAACTTAAATCTATAAATATTTCAGGTACCTGAGTTTGACGTCTTCTGGGAGGCTTGAAAGTCTTCTTGTGGGTGTGGAGATGCTCAGTGAATAAGTATGGCTGATTCTGGCTAGCCACCACCTTGCTAGCCTGAGATAAATGTCCTCAAGTCAAGCAAAACAGGGTTCTGAAGGAAACCCACAAATATACGGGGAAAACCCAAAGGCATAAACACCCTGGTTGGAGTCCAAAGTTACATCAGCAAGATGATGGACTATATCCAGGAAGTGAAGAAGAGACAAAAACAAAAAGTCCAGACGGGGCATGAACAAACATTTAAAATATGACCCAAAAAATATTAACCAAAAAAATGAAGGATCCGGGAAACAGGAATCCAAAAAGGCAAAATCAAAATGAAAACGGGGGGAAGCAAAAAATACAAAGATCAAGAAAACAGAGAAGGCCAAGCAAAGGAAACGAAAATAGAGCTACGAGGACAAGAGCTATAGCAAGGTATGGAGAAATTCACTGGGAAGCATCACATCAAGGAAGGGAAGCATAGGATTGCGCTGGGCTGAGAACAGCAAACAATTGAAATAGAATGCTGAGCCCGGTCTGTGCCATCTTGCGAACAACTAAACAGGCAATGCTGCATTAACCGCAATGGCGCGGCAAGCTGTAATGGCCTCTGATGTTTCCAATGCTGTCAGATGGACCAGCGAGCAGCTTTGATACCTACTGTGAGAGCGATTGTGTATTCTGGACAGACCGGCAGATACTGCCACACAGCAGAACAGAAACTCTAAGTACCCAGCCTCTTTTCAATTCTCTTGTGAGGACCATTATCCAGTAGCAGGCAGCTGTACCAGGCTTGGGTATTAAAGGTGCACACCCATTCAAGAGGAGTAATCTCACACCAGCATGCTCCACATTTAAGGGTTTGTGTTGGTCAGTCAGAAGGAAGAGGGCAGGAGTAGGTTAGGCAGTACTGCTGTGGGCAGAGGAAGAAGCATTCCACCATTTTGTCTCTTGCTGTCTCTCTTTGACTTTCCTGTCGGCCCCAATTCCTCAGGAGCAAAGAACTATGGTGCAAGATCAAGAGGGAAAAGTCCTCTCTTGCCAGAAGCAGTGATTGGTCCCACAAAGCAGGCTAGATTTAGACTAACAGCCAGAGACTTGTGCCCTTAAAAGTGGGGGTCTTGCACCCCTTCAACAGAACACCATCAGTTCCTCGAGGATCCTTTAAGGCAAAGAGACATTCAGAAGACGCTCACCTAGACTACTTTGGGACAGTTGCACTGACTGAAGTCCTCCACCAGAGGTGAAGAAAGAACCATCCAAGACAGAAGAAAGCTCTGTCCCCGAACCACTCCCAGGGAACATAGGGAGTGACCAGTTCTGTGGCTAAAGATATGCAACAAATTATCTTCTTTTCCAGAAGAGCAGACTCTGAACTGGATAAATCTGTCCTTGAGTAATTTGTAAAGGCTGCTCAGCAACCATGATCAGCTGCAGGTCCATGTGCACCGCACCAAGCTGGTTGCTGGTATCTCTGGTCCTCCAACCAGCAAAACGATTGCACTGAATTAATGTCAGCTCTACAGCTGACGTCACTTGCCAAGCCTGAAGCGCCTGCGCACCGCTGAAGAACTGCTGCCTCGTATTTGCACATCGACACCCCCTTTAGCATCACTTCATGACCAACACCCACCGGCCAAACCTGGCAATGTTGAAGCATTCTTGGGACTGCCCTGACCCCCAAGGTTCGACCGCACCGAGCACAAGCGTTCATGCCTGCTCGATGCCCGCTTGTTTACAATGACTCCACGATTCTACATGCCCAATTGAGCCTGATCAACTCGCTTTGTTGTTCAAACCTCTGTATGACGCGCCAGCCCAACAAGAACCAAATTCAGGTACTGTTATTATGAACTGCCCCCACAGTTCTCTTGGGCACTAGAGACTGGTTAGGTCACAATAATCCCTGTCTTCACCAAGATATCCCGTTTGTAATACATTACCTAACACCCTTGGAAATATACTCTGAGATGCGACTTTCTCCAGTCCGTTGCATCTCTTCTGTTCTTTCCTTTGGGGGGAATTTTTGAATGGTCATCTCTTTCGTTTCTTTTGCAGATGGCTTGTTTTATTAAAGTGTTTATATTTTTATGGAACCCTGATTGGACATTCCTTTTATTTGTGAACTGCGATACTGTATTGTTTGGGTCACTACTTGTTCATCTTCACACCCCTCTTCGGAGTATAACCTGCCTTCTGTCCGCATTTCCACATAAAACCAAGGAGTTATTTCTCTTAAATGTTCCTGTTTTACCTTTATGATTGTGTTATGTTTTGGTTTGTGGAAGTGTAAGGGCTGAGCAAGCCATTTTATCACTGCTCACCCTTGTAATCCTGCGAGGCAGAATCCAATTCGTCACCCTGGTGGCAGTGGTTGGATATGAAACAGACTGCGCCTGCAGCTCAGCCAGTCAAAAATAAGTGTGTGTAGTTAATGTTATTTTTAACTGCTACAGTATTTTTACTATGGAACCCGACATGAGCACCACACAGGCCTTGACAGTAAGTGTCTTGCACAATCTCTGTTGAGAGAAGTGTCTTCATCATAGCAGTAAGGTTAGGAAAGCTGAACTTCTGAAAAGACTCCAAGCTTTCAAAGAATCTAGTGGGATGGAGGGCTGCCTGGTGTTAGGAAAGCTGAACTGCTGAAAATCCTCCAAGCTTTCAAGGAAGCTAGTGGGATGGAGGGCTGCGCCAGGACCAGCGATGAGCTAGACCCCCTAGCCCTGCTGCCTTATCACCTGGGGGGTGTGATACAACTGACGAGACTGACAGCGAAAGCGCTTCTCAGCATTCCTTCCACCGGGCAGGCACGGTGATTTCCCAAAGGTCACAAGGCTCCTGTCAATCGTATGCATCTACGGGTTCCCGCATTTCAGCCAGACAGCTAGGTCACCTTGCTGTAATTGACCCTGACATACTGTACCTCCTGGAAGAAAGGATAGTAGCCCTGGGGGAGAAGAAGCAGAGGGGCTTTGTGATGCTGCATAAAATGGAGCTTGACGCCCAGAAAGGGGCCACAAAACCCACCAATGGAGAAGGAAGTGTCTCCAGTGGTGGCTCCCAAGGAAAGCAAAGGTGACACCTCCCCAAAGACTTTGTCCAGCCATATGATGAGGGCAAGGACATTTTCAACTGGTCCAAAAAGCTGGAGTTATCTTTCGGCTCCGGAAGCTGGAAGAAGAGTTCTGGGGTGTAGCCCTTATGAGCCATCTACCGATGGTTGGAACTGATGTAATTATTCAGTTGATTCCAGAGAAGACGCCTATCCATTCCAGGATGAAGGCTGCAATCCTCTAGAAGTTCTGCAAGACACCAGAACAGTACCTCAAAAGCTTACGTAGGCTCACCAAGAAGGGGAGTGAAACCTTTGAGGCATTTATGCATCAATCCCAGAAGTATATGAGTGGTTGGGTCACAGGTAACAAAGTTGACACATTTTCAGGCATGCTTAATTTGATTACATGTGAGAGTATGCTTATACAATGTGAGATGGTGTTACACCAGGATTTAGTGGATAAGACAATCATGGACACTCGGGAGCTTTGCAAAGCCTGCCGATCATTTTGTGGCTACTCGTGTCCAATAGAAAGCCATAGTTAGTGCATCCAAACCAGATAACAAAGGGGTAGAAAAACATGAAAAAAAACATGAATCAAAAGAGGGCAAGGACAAAGGTGCACACCCTCTTGCCAAGAAAGATCCCCAAAAGTCAGAGGGGAAAATCCTGTCACCTACATCATCCGCTCTGAGAGAAAAGAGAAGTGAGGACAACTCTAGAACTGGGGCGTCCACATTCACAGTCCTGCAATGCTGCTTTGCCTGCACAGATAGGAGACATACAAATGGGGATGCTGCCTGCAAGGTTAGCCCCAGGCTGGCCTTGGTCAACACTACACTCATGGAGGATGAGGAAGAGGAGTATATAGTCAATGTGGGCATCTTAGACAATGAATTCCCACTCGGCCTGGTGTTGGCCGAATGCCCTCTTTATCCCTTTGCAGGAAAGGTACTGAGTCTCTGACTGAGGCCCCAGTTCCTGCTAAGACAGAGATATTTTTGGACCATGTGTTCATTAACAGGAGCAAAGCCACAGCACCGCGTGATACTGCTGTATAACCAATGTCTGACAACAATGGGTACGGGAGAAACAGATCATCCCTGGTCCTCCCAGGTTAGTGGGGGGATTTTATGGTCTCACCTGATACCCATTGGCTATCTTGGAATTCGGTTGGAGGGAGAAAACCTCAGAGATCTTAATTGCTGTTAAAGATGCTATTCTGGAAGACTGTCTGTTAGGAAAAGATAGACCTGATGCTGAATATTTTGCCATGGTCACTCCATCAATGGCCAAGGAAGCATCTCTTGTAGCAGCACTGGTAGCAATGTGTCCAGGGGCTCTTCCGGTTGATGCTGGCATAAACCCAGCTCCACCAGTACTACCTAGTCCAGATGCAGAGTCCACCGAGAAGCCTGCTTTTGCCTGAGAGGGTCTAGTGGCCACTGAAATGCCAGTTGTGGTGGAACATGACTCAGTGACCTCAGTTTTTGCCAGATGTAGAACCCAAACCGGAGGCGGCGGACATGGTAGCTTCAGACCTTGTGGGTCTCCCCACACTAAGTGACTTGTCAATAGCTAGGGGTACAAGCCAGGTTTACTTTTTCCAAGCACAGCACTGCTGTCCCACTTTGGTAGATCTGGGTGAACTGGGAGAGCACCAAGCCCAGGGGGAGGCCGCTGGGATGTTAAATGTGTACTGGGAGAACATACTCCTGTACAGTGAACCCAAGACTTCTGGGGCAGGGACCAGACAGTGTTTGGTGGTTCTCCATTGCCCCAGAAGGTTCCTTCTGGACATGGCTCAGACAATTCTGTTGGCAGGTCATCTCGAGTTGACAAAGACAGCCAACACTCTGTCTGCCCACTTTTACTGGCAACAGATGGGGTCAAAGATAAAACAAGGCGAGTGGAGACACCAAGGCCCCCTTAATTCCACTACCCTTAGATGGGAGGCCTTTTGAGAGAATAGATATGGACATTGTGGGTCCTTTGGATCTGCTCCGGGAACCAGTACAATTTGGTTGTGGTCGATTATGCCATCCAGTACCCCAAGGCTGTCCCTTTGAGGTGCATCAATGCCCCCATAGTTGCGAATGCTCTCATCGTGATATTCACTCATGTGGGATTCCCTAAGGAATTTGTCTCCGACAGGGGAGCCAACTTCATATCTACGTATATGAAGTCAATGTGTGATGAACATGGACTTACCTATATGTTCTCAACAGCCTTTTACCCACAAACAAACAGGCTTGTTGAGTGGTTCAACAAGACTCTATAGGGAATGATAGGTGGTCTAGAAGAATCATTCAGGAGAACATACTATTTTCTCCTGCCATGCCTGCTGTTCGCCTACCGAGTGATGCCACAGAGTGGTGTTGGGGTCAGTCCCTTCAAGCTCTTGCTTGGCCATCCTGTTAGGGGTCCACTCAGTCTGGTGTGGTAAGGATAGGAGGACAATACCCAAACTCCTTCCCATGACATAGTGGACTATATGTTATATTTCTCCCTTTTCCTATCTCCTGCCGTCCTCCCCTTACTTTCTTCTATGCACTTACTCTATCAGAATTGTCCCTGGACCTAGCATGATAGCAACCTCATCTGTCACTGCCCCATCCCCTTACTGTTCACCCCCCTCCCTCCAGCACTATCTGAAACTTTGTCAGGCCTAGTACGATAGTCGCTTGTTTTGTTCCTCCCCTCCCTTTCTGCACCCCTCTCCCTCACATTTTGTTTTTCTCCAGCTCTACCAGAAATGTTGTCAGGCCTAGTACGGTAGTCGCCTGTCTGTTTACATTTCCTTCCTACTCTCCCCCTCCCTTCCTTATCTATGTCTTAGCTCTTGCAATATCTGAAATGTCGTCAGGCCGAGTATGATAGTTAATTTCACATCCTTACTGTTCATGGCCTGTAAGAATGTCTTAGTATTTCCCTTGTTCCCTCCCTTGCCTTGAAACGCTTTGAAACAGATTGTGTATAGGCGCTATATAAATGAACTATCATATCATCTTGTATGGCCAAGTACAGGGAACAGAGCACCCAGAATCTGAAGGCCAGTCAAGAGCTCAAGAAGCACTGGCATGACCAGAAGGCGACAGTGACAGAGTATACGCCAGGCCAGATGGTCTGGATAATGGAACTCATCAAGCCCCGTGCCTTGTACGACAAGTGGACTGGGCCCTATTTATTTATTTATTGGACATTTCTATGGCGCCTATAAACTAGTCTTTCAAGGTGCAAAAAGAGAAAATGGGGCGGGGCAGGGGTGAAACAACAATAAATGATCCTGCTAGGCCTTGTGACATTCCGACTATGCTGTAACGCGCACCCATGGGGGCGTCGATCGGAACTGGACTTCTAAGGTCTCCACCAGCGTTATTCGTAGTGCAGAGACGGCTGACTGGACCGGCCTTCCTAGCTTTGTCTGCTTGATTCGTAAAAGTAGTCTCCAAAAAGCAGGGGGAGGGGAATTAACCACCCAGTGGATGCAAGGAACCACTTGTTTAATTCGTTCCCTCTAAGCACCCCGATATTCCCCTTTTGTTGTCTCACCTTATTGTTTGTAATGATGAGCTCTCCATCCTGCACGGAGCGCAGGGGCGCGTAGAATCCCAGTTGCTTCACTGGTTTGAAGATTTTGGGCGAGTTCCAGACGTGTTGGACTCCGTGGTAAATGGCAAGGAGCCGTAAGTATAATGTCTATAGAGTTCAATTGTCTGTTATTCACTTGTTTTTTTATCCCTTTTGTATTGCAGCTTAATCCGAGAAGAGTTCACCTGAAGTGCTGCAGGTTGCCCATGGGTAAGAGTCTGTATTACCCAGCGTTGTTTGGTAAAAGCGAAATAAATGTCTTTAACAAGTGTTCTTTCCTCCCACAGGTGCAGCGTTAAAGAGGTGGAACGCCGATGAAAGATGCCTAGGGGAGCGGTAACTCTGGTTAGTATGATATGGTTGCTTTGATTGTCTTTGTTAGCACCCGGCTCACCTTGTTCTCTTTGTCCCTTCCAGGTTCCACGGATGCAGTGATGAAATGATGGCTGCAGCGCTGAACCGTGGAGATGCAGACTGGTAATTATGGCGCAGCGCGCCTGCTAGCGATGCAATGCTTTTATTTCCGACGTGTCTTTTCCAATTCTGAAGTGCGACGAATTCGGGAAGAGATGAAGATTAAAAAGTAAGTTCTTGTTCTTATTTCTCTTTCTTCTAGGATGGTGTCCAGGTTCGAGGCGGGCGTGGCAGAGGACTGGATGCTGCAGGCACGGTGAGCGTCACGCTACTGAAGTGCAGAATAACGCGAAGCATGGGCTGCTGTTCGGGCGTGCTTCAAATAGCCTGCAAAGTAGTCCCAGGTAAGAAGTTCCCCAGAACCACACCCGAGTAAAAAATAGTCCCTGTAATAAAATAGTCCCATCCAGGCCTCATGTGGGCTTTGATTCATTTGCAGCATGGTCTGCAGGAGGTAAGTAATGTCTATGAGCCTGGCGCCTAGGGCGCCATGACTGATGTCTATTATGAGCCTGGTGCCTAAGGCGCCAGGACTGAACCCAGATAGCCCCCAGCCGGGGCTGCTGGGGTCTCAATAAATGTATGGATGCCTGCTCCCGATGCTGCTGGGCTGTGTCCGGATGCTCGGGGGTAGGCATCATGACATATGCAAGTGCATTGGCAGTAAGTGGGGCAGGGGTCAGAACAGGGCGGAGGCTGCTAAAGCCCAATTACAGCTGGGATGACTTGGTGTTGGCTCTGGTCACAGATGATGAGGCAGAAGAGGAGAAGGATCCCCTGCCAGACGTGTCGCAAGCCAAGCCCACTCATGGATCTCTCAAGAGAGTTCAACTCTCGCCAGGCCTCACGGAACCACAGTGGCAGACTATCAGCGGTTGCTGAGCCAGTACGCTCGACTGTTCTCCATGACTCCTGGGAAGATCGATTGATGCATCCATGACATCAACTTGGGAACCAGCAAGCTGGTGAAGGGTAGGATTCACCGGATGTTGGACAATGTCAAGGATATCATTAAGGAGGAGGCCTCCAATAGGTTGGCCTTTGGGGTGATCAAGCCTTCCTGTAGCTCCTGGGCTAGCCCAGCAGTACTGGTCCCAAGGAAGTCCAGTGGCGGGAAGAGTGAGGTCTGCTTTTGTTTGGAGTATCGGGGACTCAACTCTGTCACGAGGACAGACGCACACCCCAGACAAGCTCATCGATCGGTTAGGCACTGTCCGGTTCATTAGAACTTTTAACCTCATGGCCTGGTACTGGCAGGTCAGCATTGTCCACCTCAGATGTGAATAGAGGTATGTCATTCAGGCTATAGAACACACATGCCACCTTCCAGAGGCTTGTAAACCAGGTCCTAACGGGCCTAGATGACTTCATTATCACCTTCCTCGATAGCGTTGCTGCATTCAGCAACACCTGGGAAGAACATCTTTTCCACTTGGAACAATTCAAATTATGCAGAAGGCTGGTGTAGGGCAACTCCCAGTGATCACGCCAAGAAAATGCTACCAGCTGTGGAAAAAGGCTAGGTACACCCTTTGGCGAGAAAGACAAGATCTTTAATTTTGTATACAAAAAGGAAAAGGTGGCAGATAGTGCAGGGTACTGTTACTTACCTAGGACACCAAGTGGCAGTAAGAAACAGCCTCTCCAAGCCAAAGTCCAGGAGGTGATGGATTGGGAAGTCCCCATCACCCAGACTCAAGTGAGGGCTTTACTGGGTCTCAGAGGTTATTACCAGTATTTCATTAAGGGGTATTTGACTCTTGTCCTTTCCTGTAACTTTGTAACTTCAAAGAAGCAGCCGAAAAAGGTGACTTGAACTTCTGCCTTCCAGTCATCCTTCCAATGCTTGAAGAATGACCTGTACCAGGCCCCGGTTCTAAGCATCCCGGTTTTTAACAAAGAGTTTATCATACAGACAGACACTTTCAAATTTGGCATCAGTGCAGTGTTAGCACAGCTGAACTCCAAAGGGGTAGAACAACCTTGTGCGTACCTAAGTAGGCGCTTGACAAAGAGAGAGTGCAACTGGTACATCATTGAAAAGGAGGTGTTTACGATAGTTCAGGCAGTACACAAGTTGAAACCCTACATCTTTGGGTCGCACTTCACTGTACAAACTGACCACAGTCCTCTGTGGTGGCGTATGGCCATGCAGGGAGAGGCCCCAAAGTTATTGAGTTGGGCCATATCCCTACATGGATTGGGCATGGACATCCAACAAAAACCAAGGGTGTTGCATTCTAATGCAAATTGCCTCAGTGAGTACTTTTGCCAGGAGGATGAGCTAGAGTCTCAACCTTTTTGTTGATGGGCGTGTGAGGAATGGCCATCCGGTGAGGGTGCGAAGCTCTGGCTTTTTTGATTTGTAATACATAGCATGATGCAGGTAATTCCTTCTCCAAAGAGGAAATCTGTGAACCAGACCCCTTGTGTTACAACTCCATGCCCAAAGAACAGTGCCATTGTGCCCTTCAGCATCAGTAGCCTGACCCGCAGCACCTGCTCTGCTTGTGGTGCAGAGCAGGTTCTAATGTATTTATTTATGTATTTATTGTGCATGTGTGTTTCAAAGAGCCCATAGGGCAAACAGGGACAGAACATGGGACCAAAAGGCAAATAGAACAAAACATTAACACGAAAGAGGCGTTCTTCCTAGGCCTTGTGAGCATCTGGAATCTGCAAGTGAAAAGATAGAGAGGGGAGAAGGGAAGGGGGTAATAGCTAGGAGTTCCACAAAGGGGAAATCTGCCAGGGAGTCAGATGAAGGCAAGAGGTAAGTGCCTAGCAGAGATCAGTTGATAAAGAGTGGCCAATACAATAAGTGCAGGCCTATGAGGCAATACAGGCAGGGTGCCCATAGGCAAGTGCTGGGAGAGGGCAGAAGGCAGAAGGCGATTGGGCAGAAGGCCAGGAACCAGAAGGACACATAAGGGCCCAGGCCACCATTATCAGCGACTGTGGGGTTTAGCATAAGAGGAAAAACGGGGAAGGAGGTGGTGAAGAGGAATGTCTTGAGGAGCTTCCTGAATTTGAGGAGATCTGGCTCAAGATGCCCACTTGACCACGGCAGCATCATCCAGGTGACTGTTGCACTGGGGCGTTAAATTTATGATATTCCCCCTTGTGCCTAAATACCAATGATCATGAGTATCCCATGTGTTTGCAAGGAAATATCTAAGACAAACCTATGGCTGGCTGATTTAGGCATAGTGCATTGCGATACTTATCATACTGGCTGCTACATCCAAATTGATTTTACACATGTGCCAGCTCCTGTGAGTCAGCCGTACTGCGGGAGGGATTGTGGATTCGGGTCAGACGGGCCGATGCTTCCACATGGCAGGACAGAAACCCAGAAGATCTGGCCTCAATTTGATTCTCTTGTGAGTGCCTGTAACCCTCTCCCCTGATGAAAGCTACACAGGTATCAAATGGACACACCAATTTAGGAGAAGTAGCGTCACACCAGGGCACATTCAAGGGTCTTTGTTGTTCAGTTGGAGGGAAGGGGGCGGGAGTAGGATAGACAGGATTGCTCTGGACAATGGAAGAACCATTCCACCATTTTGTCTCTTGCTGTCTCTCTTTCCCTTTGCTCCCCCTGCCCATCTCCTCTAGAGCAAAGAATTCTGGGTATAAGAACAAGAGGGCAAAATTCACTCCAACCAGAAGCAGGGATTGGTCCCATAAGGTAGGCTAGCTTTAGACCAATCACCTGGAGTCTTGGGCCCTTAAACAAGGAAGTCTCCCACCCTTGCAACAGAACACCTTCCGCCCCTTGAGGATCCTTTAAGGCCGAAGAGATGTTCTGAAGACTCTCACCTGGGCATCTTTTGGGACAGTTGCACTGGCCAACGTTCTCCACTGGAGGTGAAGAATGAACCAGCTAATACAGAACAAAGCTCTGTCACTGAACCTCTCCCAGGGAACAAAAGGGAGTGACCAGTGCTGTGGATAAGGACTAACAATCTGCAACAGATCTTCTGTGTCAGATGAGCAGACCCTGAATTCAAGTATCCTGTCCTTGTGTCGTTTGCAAAGGTCTCACATCAACCCTGATGGCCAGATGAGCCGTAGATCCCTGCTCACCCCCTCTGAACCAGTCGTTCTGCATTAACTGCATCCCTAGAAAGAGGGGAGGTGCTGGTACCTGCACCAGAACTATTGCACTGTATTAACGTCAGCTCAACAAAGCATTGTGTCCTCACCAAGCATGTCACTTGACAGGCCCAAAGCACCTGCTCACCGCTGAATGACTGCTGCCTTCCTTTTGCACATCGACAGCCCCTCAAGTACCACTTCATGACAGACTACCCCCAGCCCAGCTTGGCCAATGTTTAAGCATTCTTGGGACTGACTGCCCAACCTGCATCACTTCAACCACCGCTGTTCGACCACACTGAGCACAAGCATTTGCACCTGCTTGACGCCCACTTGTTAATAAGGACTCCAAATCCTACGTGCCCGACAGCCTGATTATCTTGCATCATTGTTCGAAGCTGAGACTGATACGGCAGCCCACCAAGCACCAAATTCAGGAACTGTGTCAGTGAACTGCCAACACGGTCCACTTGGGCTCTCGAGACTCGTTAGGTCACGATTGTCCCTGTCGTCAGCAAGATATCCTTTTTGATAGAACTTTACCTACCACCCTTGGTACGTTACATAGAGTGCTACTTTCTCCAGTCTATCATATCTCTTCTGTTCTTTCCTTGTGGATAGGTTTTTGTATAGTAATCTCTTTCATTCCTCTTGTGGATGGTGTGTTTTATTAAAGTGCTTTTATTTAACAAAACATTTAATAGTTAATAGAACATTGATAGGACATTTCATTTATTTTTGGACTTTGATACTGTGTTGTTTGGGTCACCAATGGTTCACCTTCAGACCGCTCTTAGGATTATAGCCTGCCCTCGACCCGCGTTATCACAAAAGGTGAAGGAGGTATATCTCTTAACTGTCCCTGTTTTACCTTTCTGATTGCGTTGTGTTGTGGTTTGTAGAAGTGTGAGGGCTGCGCGAGCCATTTTGTCAGTGCTCACCATTGTACTCTTGTGAGACGGAATCCAATTTGTCACAGTTGCCGCTAACCAATAAGTAGAAGTAGAGGGCGATCACACTGAAACCTTATTGGCTATATTAAAGGATGTCCATACTCATATTACATAAGTGTACACACACACCCACACATATGAACAATGTCAGGCTGCAGAACTCTACGTTGGATTATCCTTTGTGGGTGCTAGTTAATACTGGGGTACAGCTGAACTAATTATCCTTGTCTGAGGTAAATGCTGCGACAATGCAAATGCCACATCCATCCATGCTATTTTCATGGGCAACAACACAATTCTTGATGTACCCTGTCATCATCTTCCCTCAGGAATCACGAGTTAGAAATGATCAGAAAAACAGCACAACTATACAAGACCAAGCGACATGAGACATTTGTTTTCACAATATTATCATCCAGGCGTAAGCATCTTGATAAAAGTGTATTAATTATGTGATCCATGATTTGTGTTGAACCCGCACGAGTAGAGGGCGCTGGATTCACTGCTCTGCTGTTTGGCTGCGTGCATTGAATTGGATGCACTGGACTTACTGGCCTTATTGAGCAATCTATTTTTTTTTTGTTGTCAAAACGCTCATAAAACGCCACCTCGTTTTTCTTTACTTACATACCTGAACAAATAGGAAGGAGACTCGCTGCCGGAATTGCCTATTTTCCTTTGGAGTCGATCCCGCGGTGATCCCGCCGTGCTGGCCCTGCCCACCAGGAAGTGATTTCTTAAAAGGGCGCCCCAGCCGCCCTTGCGGCGTTGAGCCCGCACCAGTAGAGGGCGCTGGATTCACTGCTGTGCTGTTTGGCTGTTCGCTGGGTGCCGGGGGTCAACGCCTGACATGTATCATATATGTCAATGATGAGAACCGGACCACCAGCAAGCACACGCGCCCAAGTAAAACAAGGATTGAATGTAATGCCAAACGCCACAACCTCAAGTTTGCGAGTTATCGGCGAGAAATCGCAAAGAGATGTCAATCCAGAAATGCCCCCCGTCAATCCCCCTACCTTGCCACTCCCTCCAGTTGAACAGCCGCGGCCTCGTGGAAAGCAGAACTTGAGGAGGGTTCAGATTCCAGCTGCGCGGCCGCCCTCGGAAGACATTGAAGCGTGAGATGAAGGTGAGAGTATGAGTGAGAGTGAGGAGGACGAGGAGGAGGTTGAGGATGCGGAGGGTGGAGGGAAAGAGCCACTCTTATTAGAGTTGACTGCAGTGCTTGCCGAAGAGGCAGCGGCGCAGAGCGAATCAAGGAGGGATAGCACCCAATCTGAAATGCTGTGCTCCGCGCTCACACATTGCGCTCCATTATCAGCTAGCTTCCCGTCTCTCTCGCCCTTCATTACTTCTTCAAAGAGGCTGGAAAGAACACAAGAAATAGACAAGTTAAAATCGAAGGAGCGAGAGACGATTAGATTGACTTCCGAAAAACCTCATGGTACACAGGAATACCAGGGAAACCAATTGAATAAAGTGCCCGTGTCTGGCAGTGGAACACTGTTTACAGAGCCCGCAGTAGTGAAACCACCCCATGGTATAAAACCCCTTGACCCCCCAAAAGGGTATGCTGGAGGGTATGCTGGAGTTCCCCAAAAATGATCAGGAGGGGCAAAGATGGCTGCAGATCAGCCAAAAGCACCGACACCCCTTACAATGGGTGTAACAGAAATAATGGACTCCGCTGTCCAATTGAAGGAGTCAGAAGAGGCGAGCCAACCAGGTTTTACATTAAAACTACTAGAGTGGCTAAGAGTTGCTGAGATGCATGAGCCAGACCTGAAGAGAAAAAAAAAGACATCAATGTGTCTATGGATGGAGGACCAAATCCTTAGAGAGAAGTTGGGGACAAATTGCTGCCAAACTCTGATACCTGGAAATGAGAGGTCCAGATCAGTCGGCCCGACAGAAGGAATGGTTGATGACTGGAGTCCTCCAGGTACCTGGAAAGAGAGAACGGCTGCCCAAAATACTATGCAACCTTCCAGGCGCAGGGACTCACTAGGGATTGCGGACCAGGTGATAAAAGACCTGGCAGAGCTCAACAATAAACTATCGCTCCCGAGGAGACCTTCTCAATCGAGCTCCAGTGAAAGAACAACACTGTATCTTGAGTGGACGCAAAATGTGGACAGGGGTATTCATGAAGTAATGAGCCTGGAGCGTAACACACCTGTTTTTGAGGCTAGGAATGAGGAGATCCTGGCCTTTCAAAAAAGGACTAGATGTGCAGCAAGTTCAGTCAAGGAAGTCGGAGGTCCCACCAAACGCTTCAAAGATTGGGGGAAAGAGGCTGAAGCGGAGAGTAAAGAGGTGGATGAAAATCGAATGCCCAAAAAACTCCGGGACTGCACAATTAGATTGTCCTCCTCGGGGCCAGAGGTCAATGATAGCCCCTCGACTACAAGAATGAAAAACAAACAGAGTCTGCACTCGACACGCCCGCGAAGAGCAAGGAGCCCAAACGATACATCAGCCCTCTTGGAAAGGTTAATCTCAAATCTGAGCCCAATTCTGATGTCAGCCACAACGATAGCGGTAGCTCCATTGATGAAGTTATATGAAAATTTAAATGAGAACTTTAGAGACCAAACAACCTTGATCGCCCTACTCAATTCTAATATTGTAAAACTTGAGACGGATTTGATAGAAATGACGTCACAGGTCGTGATGAGGAAGTGAGGCAATTATATCTCATTGACAGCCCTGAAGGAGTCTCTAAAGAACAGCTCTGAAGACAGTGGCTTTTATCTGAAGTAACGAGACATGCACTCTTACTACTACAAAAAGAACGTGATGGCACGGGCAAAAAAGTCAATGAACGACCGTGTAGCAAAAATCACCCACTTCTGGAAACAGTGATTGAGATAGATCCTATTGTAATTCTACCAAGTGTGAGAAGAACCAACCAATCGCCCGAAGAAACGACAGTTTCACACATGAAAAACCTACATCAGAACTGCTGTTACGGAAAAGATCTAATAATTACTCCAGAGAATTCAAATAGTCCAACGAAAATAAATGATCAAAACAAAAGGTCTAAACAAGCTGATACTGTTGAGTCTACTATTCTGAAGACGCTGCCAATAACTGAGGAGATATTGGATGTTGCCTCATCCATAAAAGAAAAGGAAGGGAGCAAGGAGTTGTTAAATGACTCCATTATAGAACAAGTGGACCATGACCCGCAAACAATAATATCAGAAAGCAACTCTTCAGCTGCGGCAAACAATACGATTGAAGGAGAGTGGTTCGACATCTTCGAAAAACCCAAATCACAGTTGGGAGCTGCAAAGATGTCCAAGGGTTTGTCCGACGACTCGATACAGAGTAAACAAAAGAAACCAAAAAAATCAAAAAACCAGCAAATACAGAAGAACAAAAATCTGCAAAGCTCAGCAAACTTCTTCAGAAACATTAAAGCCTTGAACATCACAGTAAACAAAACAGAACAAAAAAAACAAAAAGTAGTATGGATATAGCTGACCAGATTCCAAATGACAAACCTGGAAAAATGGGAATGGTGAAACCAAACTCCGCCCCGGAGATAATCGCAGATGATGATGATGAAATCGAGGAGTTAATGAATATGTCAACATACAGTTCGCCTGCTGAAGATGCAATAGATGATGAGAACGCAGCAAAGACCAAAGGGAGAATGGACAAGAAAATCATACAGTCCGATCAAGATGTCGACCTAAAACTTCCTCGGACGCCCACAGGAGAAGGCGAATATGAAAGAGGAGATAGCGCAAATAGAAAAAGAGTATTTGCGTGGCCGCTAACCCCAAAAAAGGTTCCCTCCCCAAATGGGAGTGTAAACTACACACATCTTCCTCACATTAGAAGAGAAACGAGTGCTCAGCCTACAGAAAACGAAAACTAAGCTTAGCAACCATATAGAAACACGGAAAAAGTTAAGCGAAGAATCCGTGCAAAGCACTGCTAATGTTGAATCGTTGAAAAAGAAACCGAACACCGTGCAAACAACAGAAGAGACTCCTGTCAAAAAATTAAACGAAAGTGACGGCCAATTGTCCAATCCCTTACCTTCGTCCCTGAACGCCCTAACAACAATTGAACCATAAAGAATATTGGTAAAAAGAATGGAAAATAGGAAAAGCGATACTTCATTGAATATATATACCATATTACAGATTTTTCAAACAATTCCCGTGCTGAAATCCATAAAAAGCACACTAATCGATAGAGTGGAGATCATTCCTGATATGAATCAAAAATGTGTGTTATTACACATCAACAACAAGAAAGTTGTGCTAAGGATAATGATGTGTGAATGACAACTGCTGGACGCAGGTTACCAAATCTATGAGGTGGACAATGCCCTGGAGGTGAAAGAACATGAAACCCAAAAGATCATCAAATCTCCAACAAAAAAGGGTAAGGAAGTCCTCCGGAATAAACCGCCGACAACGACAAAGATAGAGAATGCCAAGGCTAATAATAAGTTAAGCTCTGAAGAAGATGAGGATAAAACAACACCCTCGAATGAGGAGATAAGACTAAAGAAAATAAAAATAACAGTGGCAAATACTTCATCTGCAAACTTACAGGCACCAATGAGCGAAGAAGTGTAAAGCAATGTGGATGAATGCAACAAATGGGCTTGGATAGCGAAATCTTTAAATGCCCCAAAGAAGATCTAATGCCAAGATCAAAAGTCAAACTTGGTGATAGCCACTTGGAATATGAGAGGCTTTTCACATCTCTTGGGAATGATGCCAGAAATTCTATCAAATGCTTACGTGATATGCATGCAAGAAACTTGACTCTCAAAAATGCTGTGTGTTGAGGGCATCGAAACTATATTAAAACCAGCCATCAAGAAAAACAAAGGGCGCCCAATGTCAGGTCAATGAATCCCTGTTAAAAGAAATTGTGGGTTAAGAATTAGGTCAGAAGAATGTATATCCCCCTATCTCCAGGCAGTTTGCATTGAACCAGTGGAACAAAAAGCGACAGCAACACCAAGTTTCCATTTACTAAATGTATATTGGAATGCAACCCCCAAAACCCACCAAAAATTCGAAGATGGTCTCCTTGATGCCATCAACAACATCCTTACAGGAGACCCGAAAGCTTTAATCATATTATGTGACGATCTTAATATGAAATTAATTGAAACTTCAAGGCATCAATAAATCAGAAAGAGAGGTGCAAAAGTGAAAGATGGCTGGAGGAGATGACAAACCGAAGCCTAATAATGTTGAATGGAGTTACAAAGGGTGACATCCCTGCCAAGCCGACTTGGGAAAGAGGTTCCCAAAACTCCATGTTAGATTACATCTTTGCCTCTGAAGCCCTATCAAATGAAATTGAAACTCTAAGAGTTAGCAAGAATAATCTAAGCGACCACAACATCGTCTCGATAGAATGGCACAGGACTAAACCAGCCCGAAGCAAACAATGGAAACAACAATTTGCGGTAGAACCTGGATGTAACAGATTACGTCTAAGAAACGATGATATTATAGCAGCAACTGAACTATTAAGTCCGCACCAGGCAGTAGGGCCAGCAGACCCAATTGAATACCAACAGCTACTAGAAATATACAAAATCAAAAAGAAGAATGTCCAAAATAGACCCAATTATCAAAGACACCATTATGATCCGGAGGTCGCTCGGAAAAAAAGAGAGCTAAGGAAATTAATAAGAGAAATTATTGCATCAAAAAAAACAGAATGCAAGAGTCTGCTAAAGAAAGAGAAAAATCAATACAACAGCTGGTGTAAACAGCGCAGAGTGCTGTTGGAACAGCGAGATGCAGAGATAATGTTGTCAGCTATAAATCAAAAGAACTCCAGAGGATTCTGGGCAATAATACATGAGTCGATGAATCCAGAAAAAGCAATAACATCAGACATGTTGACAGAAAAGGAGTGGTAAAGTCACTATACAAAGCTATTTAAAAAAGTGAAAAATTCAAACTTTAAGAATGAACATTTAACAAGTCCTTGGGAAATAAAGATTTACCGGGAGGACATTCGGGATACAATCAAAAAAAGTAGCGCCTCAAGGGCAGTTGGATCAGACGGTCTATCCAATGCTGCTTGAAAGAGAATATCGAGGAGTGGACTGAATTTTGTAATGCTCTATTTCAATGAATAATCAAAGAAAGACGGATTCCATTGACCTGGAAATCGGGGATTATTGTTCCGATATTAAAGAAAGGAATCCGTAATGATCCCGCAAACTATTGGCCCATAGCCTTACTTGATGTTGTGGGAAAAGTGTTTGCAAGTTTGCTACTAGCTCAATTTACAGCATGGATTAAACAACAGAAGATTTATGATGAACGACAATCTGGGTTTATCAAAGGAGTAGGATGGAGCGTAAATCTCTTGAGCTTGAATCTCTTGAAAATCATGACCATCAGAACAGGGAAAAAAGTATATTTAGCGTTTATTGACATGGCAAACGCATTTGATGGCGTTGACAGAGAAATGCTGTGGTCCAAACTCAAAGAGAGGGGATGTAATGTGAGTCTAATCCAAGCCATCAAAGAATTATACTCTGACACATTTATCAAAGTTCGTCTGGACAGCGATGGAAACTTAACAGGACCCATAAGAACGGGGAGGAGCGTGAAGCAGGGGTGCCCTCTCGGAGCAACCCTTTTCAACTTCTATATAATGGAAGTTGGAGTAGCCCTTGCAAAAGTGGTGTTGTTTCCACCACTAATAAACGGAGTGTAGATACATCACATTCTATATGCTGATGACATGGTCATCTTGGATTGCACACCCATTGGCCTACAAAGAAAGTTGACAGTTTTAAAAACCTTCACAGAAGAACTAGGATTGGAGATTATTGTGGCAAAATCTGAAATCCTAGGTCTGGAAAATAAAAAGGGAAGGATGGCAAGCAACCGAAGGCTAAATTGGGCTTTAGGGACGAAGAAACTAAATAAAGTCCCTTATACAAGATACCTAGGAATAATAATTAATTCCAGCATAAATGACGAACCCATGAAGAATAAACTCCTAAGCAATTGCAAACACCTAACAACTCAGGGTGCCATAATACAAAAATAATATGGCAAATTTTCTTGCGTGCCAGTAAAAAGATTCTACGAAAGCAAAGTCACTCCGATTCTAACATATGGAGCGGAGAATAAGTTTGGATGTGACGCAAAAATCTGGTCACATTGCAAAGGCTTTTTTTGGAAAAGAATTCTTCAGATCCCTCAAAGTAAGCCAACCGCTTGCGTTTTGTATGAAGTGGGGATCTCCTCACTAAACGCGAGAATAGCTTGGAATAAACTGGCGTTATTTAGAAAGATCCATGAAGAAGCCAACCTATCACCTTTGAAAATATTGAAGGAGACAAATTTGTGAAGGAATTCAGCTCTTCACGAATGGAAGCAACAATGCAAAGGCATCTTGAGCCATTTAGGGACAGATGAGACAACACTTTGGTACAACCCGGATGCAGTGAAAAGAAAGCAGTTAGATCTTGACTGGATAGAAATTGGGGAGAGAAGAACAAAACAAAAAACTATGCTCAACCTTCCCCCAGAAGCCAAAAAACGTACCATCCTGCTGAAATACTTGACTATTGCACCATGCAAATGCCTAAGAAGGTTATATTTAATTTCGATTAAACAGCTTCGAGATGAAAGAAATCCTGAGAAACAGACAGCAGATCCCACCACGAAACATAATGTGTATATTCTGTGCGTCTGGAGAAGAAAACCTAAAACACCTCGTCCTTGCATGTGTCGGATTGAAAGATCAACGTGAGATCTGCCTAAAGAGGGAGATGAATCGATACCAGTCCCTTAATCTGGAAGAATGGTGGAAGCAATTACACATCACCAAGAGTAAATCCCTACTGATAGCAATGATGCGGTTCCTAGATCAACTCCAAATTTCATTGGAGTCAGTTACTGTAAATACTATGTGAAAGGATATTTAGCAAAGTAAGAAGTACATCTGAATAGAGACTATTGGGCTTCTGTAGTATATTTATATACAATAAGGTGAAGGTAGTAGGTAATGCTATGAAAGACAAAAAGTTAATTTAAGATGGGTATTAGTGCAAGTAATTGTGTTGAGTTTTTTAACATTTCAAAAGTTTGTATAAACTATATGAAATAAAAAAAATAAAAAAACTTTTTAAAAACGGGTCATAACCCTAATATTGTAAAAATACTTACAAGGCAAATGTAGTGCTAGGAGCAGTTTTCAGGCAATTCCTGCACTATTTTATTGTATATACAAAACGAAAGTTACTCAGTAAAAAACCTTTTCAGGTCTGCACTATTTATCTATAATAATACAATATGAATGTAATGTCTGAAAACAAATATTTGTGGGTTGCTATTTTTCAATGTGTCGTACATGTACTGTATAATGTACATATACTGTATAATGTGGATTGGGCAGGAGGACAATGTGCCACAAAAAATAGTCTACATATAAAGTGGTATTACTCCCTGCGGTAGTGCCACACTAATGAATAATCCATGTGGCAGGCCAGATTGCAGCATTATTGCATCCACAAACACGTGATGCGTAGTTCCACATTTTCTGAAATTGGGGCAATATGAAGAATTCGTATTCCTATTGACCGGTTCTTTGAAATGAGCAGTGCCAACACTGGCACCAAACTTTAAAACCAAGGAATGCTGACGCCCTATAATAAACAGGGACATGTAGTTGTCACCTGTAAAAAAATTGCATTTCAATACATGTAAATGGCTTTGGGCCATGGCCATTTGGAGGTGGTGACTCTGCAGTAAGGTAGCAGATTGGATAAAGGTTTAAAAGTCAGTACATTCAGACAAAATATGCCTGTCTTTTGTTGTGAAGTGTAAATGATTGTCCCAGAGTGGAAGCATAATTTTAGGTAAGGTTCCCAGCTCGATCAAGTTGTACTCTCCTTTCTCTTCACTGGAGATCAAAGAATGTAATTCTCTTGACACAACCGCATTGGTCAGACCCAACCTACAATACGTTCAGTAACAGCAAAGCCCTGATATATGCCCTGAACAGAATGAAAAACCTACAAATGTGATACAAAAGAACATCATTTTGTATTTTTTAATATATATAATGATATTTCTAATCTTCAGATACGTCTGCATCATATATTGAGTTTATAAATCACAAATAACCCAGCCCACTCAAAAGATTCTCCAGGACAGGCAACATTTGAAAGCAGAAAGGCACAGTGCCAAATTACAGTATGATGCGTTATTGAGTTTTAAGCGTGTGATAGCAATGGATTCACCAATGCGTTTCTGCCCTACTTTGCAAACTCGCAAGTGTCCACAGGTGACGGAGATTTCTCTGAAAAGAGGGGACACCTGGGAGTAAACACAAGGCCTTAATTGATAAGAAGGCATCCTTCCAGTTAACAAAATGCTTTGCGAAAGGACAAGCTACTCCTTAACCAGTAACAGTTGCAAAAGCAAATGTGCTATCCGTATTTGCATTTGGAAAATGCTCAGCTGTTGAGATCGCACGCTATCCACATTTGTGCTTGGAGCGGTTCCAAAGATTTTCCCTGATGATTACAGCCCTGAATGGCTTGGCCCCATTCCCATCTAAACTGCTCCCAATTAAGACGCCATGAAAAACTAACAACTCTCTAAATTCGAAATAATAATAAGTTTCCCGGGTCCCTTTAGGTTTTCTCTCTTCTCTGCCATTGGCTGTGCTTTCTTCTCTTTTCCTTTACTCTGAATCGTCTGCGCATGTTCTTCTTTTTCTATCAGCTAGAGGATAGCTTTCCTTAAAATACTTTGTTTGTAAATATGTACCGAGTTTATGCGGAAAACATTTTATAAGTCCTCGATATCAGGACAACATGCTATGACACTGGGCTTCATTATGAAGTTGGCGGTAAACCGATGGTGCGACTGGAGGGTTGCTGTCAACACTGTAACACCGAATCTGGTGCCTGCGTCCCGGTGCAACCGGAACATTACAAGTCCCGGTGGCGTGAGAAGTCAGGCTCCAGATTTTGTAACTCCCCATTCCCATAGAGTCCCATAGGACTCTATGGGAGTGGGGAGATGGAAGCAATGGCACTGTTGCTAACGGTGCTGGTGCTCCCATGACAAGTCTGCCTACCAGGGCCGCTGCACCAGACAGATCTGACATGCCGGCCGCGACGGCTTTGGCAGACAGACTCGTAATGTGATGGTCCAGAAACAAGGGTGCCAGCAAGCTTACCAGTACCTTTGTTTCCGGACCGCCACACGTGTAATGAGACCCACTGACTTGTTTCTACGAAAATTGCAAGACTTGGGGCCTCATTACAACCCTGGCGTTGGACCATGGTGCTATTAGCACCATGGTCCATGCCAGATTCCGCCATGGTGGATGGCGGATTTACCGCCCCATTCCAAGGTTGGCGGGGCGGTAAATCCCCATTCACCATGGCCCCTTCCCCGTTCCCATTTTTGGCCCATAGGGCTCAATGGGAATGGGGAAGGCGCTAATTACGGCACTGTAAATTACGGTGCCGTAATAAGCACCAAGGTCCCTTAGCGGGTTGGACTTTAACGCCTGCAAAAAGCAGGCGTTAAAGTGTGAATCAGGCGTTAAGGGTTTAACGGCGCCGCAGCCTTTTACGGCGGCATTAACCCCTTAACGCCAGGGTTGTAATGAGGCCCTCTGTGCGCCTGTTCCCAGATCAACAAACATGCAGGGACTGATTTACAAAAGTATTTTACAATGGCATAATCCCATTGAAAAATGATTGATATATCAGGCCTACAGACTGAAGTGATGATAAGACTAAGGTCATCAATATGAGTTTGAAGGTATTTTTAGTGTTAAAAGCAGCATACAGAATTACCACCCATGGTAACAGTAGCATTTGCGACTAATAATGAGTCTTTTAGTTGTCACTTATCACAAAGGAAATTGGGCTATTACAACTGCTAGTAATATTGCCTGTGATAATACCTATATTTTTGGGGGAGGTAATTGCAAAATGCACATGCAGACAGTTTTAAAACGTATGTGTTTGCAAACCTATGATGAATTGAATTCTGCTCGGATCTATGCGATTATCTCAAAGAAAATACTAAAGGCGAAAAATACTGATTTTTTCCTTGCACATTTCCAAGCAAGTATATGTAGGGCAAAACCTCCTGCAACCCCCATACGACCCATACATTATTTATTACCCTAACCCAACCACCCACAGATAATTGCATAGAAATGCGCAGTTAAAAATTCAGCATTTTCGGCCTCTGCATTTTTTGCCACAAAAATATGGGATAATACCTTTGTAAAAGCAAAAGAAATGTCAAGGCTGAGTACCACAAAGGAAATACACCAAACACGGGCTATAAAGATTCACAGATCTTTTATTCTGTGCAGTTTACAAAGACACATACATACAGATAGCTATCTGGCTCTCAACACCCCGCAATGAGTACCAGCCCATCAAAGAGAGGAGAGAGAGTGCTGGACATCTAAACATGTGTTCCTTTATAAAAATCTCGAATAATATTGTCCAGCCCCTCTTCATGTTAATAATCTTTGGTCTAGAGTTTGTGTCTAGTTCACATACAGCATATACAATAATATGCAGAAGGATTACATGAGTTTGCATTTCCATCAAGTTACAATGGCGATGTATATTCTCTGATTTCACAGTAAGCCTTAGTCTAGATTCCAACACAATGCAGTTCAGCCTGTGTCCACGCTTGAGATTTACTCTGCATTGTCCCAACGTTTACACAGGGATGAGTCTTATGTGCGCAGACAATGCTCAGATGGCAGTTCATACGGAGCACAAGGTCTCATTACCTAGTCTAAACAGTCGGCTCTCGGACAGCCTAAACATTAACAGAACTCAAAGGTCAGGAGGTTTGGCTGCAAGGTGAAAACACAGTCCACCATTTTAGAACAGAAAATCATACGAACAGAAATCAAAATGGCAGATGACTCTAAAATGGCGGCGAAGTCGACACAAAATCGGAACTTTGCAACGCGGTTTTCCCCATAGAGCAACTAGGCTTAGGCCAATATAAATCAAAAGGAGGCACTATATTATTTCCATTTAACAAACCCTCCTTTTGGCCTAAGCCAAGTGCTAAACTAGAAATTAGTTTCTTCACGAGTAACTCCACGTTTCAATAGCCATACATCCTAAATCAAATTCATCAGATATATCAATTGCCATAAAATCTGCGTCGGAAATGTCCTTCATCACAAATTTGTTGGTCATTCTTCCTGGTGCGTGTACCTTTGGTTCCCATAGACTGTGCACAACATCCCCCAACATTGAACATATGGCAGGAAGGCATTGTATACAGCAACAGCAAAACAACAGAATACCGAGAATTATCAATAAGACCGAGAGAAGCTTCCAACCACAAGATCGTAAGAAGTCCCAGAACCAAGTACTAAGATCCCAATTTCCCTCAGGAACGTGTATTTCAGAACTCAGGACGTGCAGATTTTGTATTGCCTTAAAGATGGTCGGGGAGGAATCTGTTATGAAAACGCAGCAAGCGGACCCCACTAATTTGCATACTCCACCACGCTCAGCCAAGATGACATCTAATACCATCCGGTTTTGTAGCACCACTAATCTGATTGCCTTTTGCTCTAGAGTCATGTTATAGAGTATGTCAGTGATCCGGTTGATGGTTTTCTCCAGTACTCTTGCTAGTCTCCTAATGTCCTCAGAATTCATAATCTGGCCCCAAAAAGGTACAAACGATTTTGCTACATCACCTAGAATTTGTGGAGGAGTATCACCGCTCTCGTCCCGCCTTGGACGAGCCCTAGAGATTTCAGTGCTACTAGTTACATATAACCCTGGTAGCAGAATTCCTAAATAACAAGTTCCCTGCCAATCCCTAGGTAGCCATAGAAATGCTTCATTACCGCAAATGGACTAGACAGGTTCGCCTACATACAAAGGTCTGTCCTCACTGGCCAAGTTCACAACATTGATGCAACCCTTGAAATCGCCCATTGACTGAGTACCATTCCTTTGTATGCAGAAAGAAACAGAATTGGGGCTATGGTCAACAGTATAAGAAGGTGGCGTGGCATCCCTATTACCTATTGGAGCCATCTTAAAAGAAATCAGAGATGAAAAGGTCGGGACAGTCTATCAGAAGGCCTACTAGAAGCAACATTAAGCTTGCTCCTGTTTGCGAAGAGTGAGCATCCCAAGGCGTTAAAACTTGCCTTTCAAATTCATTCAAATTTGTCCCATCAAAATTCCCTGAGATACTAACGTTCTACTGCAAGACAACTAAAACCCTATCACCCTCCACGTACAGTAAGATCAAGCTCAGTCGGCCTCCTAGTCATACCTAAATCAAACTCAGTCAGGTTAGGCGGATCATCATTCTCAGCCTTGGCCCCCACGCTGTGGAACACACTGCCACCCCACATCCGACTCATTGAAGACCTCATGTCTTTCCGCAAATTACTGAAAACTTGGCTCTTCCCCTAAAACCGAACACGAACTCAAATTAACTCAAACTGGATAACAGCATCACAATGACTTCACCAAATACTAGATCATAAATAACAATGCAACATCATGATCCAAGCGACAAATAGAAAACTAATTAACCTCTATCGGTTAACTAAAAAGGACAAACAAATTAGAAAGGATCAAACCAGCGAAATAGATAAAAAGAATGTGTTGTACCAGAGCAGGAATGTGGCTAAAATTATGGAAATGGACAAATAAATGTAATGGATAAGAGGAACAATGTGGATGTGAGGAATAAAGTGGATAACAACAATACAACTAACCCAAACCACTAGATCTTAAATAACAAGAAGACAAATAACAAAACAACATCAAGATCGAAGCGAGAAATCGACAACTAATAACCTCTAATGTAAACTAAAAGACAAACAGAATACAATTAGTAAACTAGATCACAGCAGTGAACTGGGGAAAAAAAAGTGCAAATACAGTAATGCGCTTGAAATTAATGAAATGGATGTAAGGATTACAGTGGACGGAACAAAATGGATGAAATTAATAAAGTGACGAGGATGGAAAGATGACTATACGAGACTGATGAGTACACAGACAGACAGCACGGAATGTTTAAGTGCATGGCATAAATGGAAAATACAGAAAAGACGATTTGAGTACATGAGATGGGTGTAGCGCATGGGACTGATGAAGAGCAAGGAACGGATCGAGTGCGTACGACAAGTGACATGGGCTGATCCGAAATTTGCAAGATTAATGAACGAAGGAGTGGAGCGGATGAAGTCGGTGGAGTGGATGAAGCGCGTAGAGCGGATGAGTGCGTTGAGTGGATGAGTGCGTAGAGCGGACGACTGTGTAGGGCGGACTACTGTGTAGAGCGGATGAGTGCATTGAGCGGATGAGTGCGTAAAGCAGGTGAGCGTGCAGAGCGGGTGAGTGGAAGGGTGTGCTGAACAGATGAGTGCATATAACGGATGAGTGCGTAGAACGGATGAATGCATAGAGCGGATGAGTGTGTAGAGCGGATGAGTACGTAGAGCGGATGAGTGCGTAGAGCGCATTGCTCGCGTACAGCGCATGAGTGCGTAATAGCGGATGAGTGCATAGAATGGATGAATAGATGAATGCACAGAGTGGATGGGTGCGCAGAGCGGATAAGTGCGTAGAGCGGATGAATGCGTAGAGCAGATCAGTGCATAGAGCGGGAGAGTGCGTAGAGCGGGCGAGTGCGGAGAACAGGCGAGTGCAGAGAACGAATGAATGTGTGGAGCGGATGAATGCGTGGAGCGGATGAGTGCGTGGAGCGATGAGTGCGTGGAGCAGATGAATGCGTGGAGCGGATGAATGCGTGGAGCGGATGAGTGCGTGGAGCGAATGAGTGCGTGGAGCGGATGAGTGTGTGGAGTGGAAGAATGCGTGGAGCAGACGAGTGCGTGGAGTGGATGAGGGCGTAGAGCAGATGAGAGCGCAAAATGAACAAGGTAAACCACCATATCACATCTCCACGCTTACTCTCTTCTTACACCACCGCTCATCTAGAACACAGCGATACTATGACACCATTCGGTATAGCTGTTCTCATACCATCATCTGCCTCATACTCCCCATCACTCTAACTAAACACTGCTGGTTACGCACCCTCCAGCGTAGGCGTCCTCCTCAGGCCAAATGCAGCCAGAATTGGTCTGGATAAAACCTGCCAGAATGAACATATACTCTTGATCTCTCAGCCACCACACCTACCGCTAAGAAGCAGCTATCACGCGAATGCCACACCAGCTGCACACATATCCGGTGCTCACACGCACCTTTGACTCTCTCTGTTCTCTCTACTGACATGAACTTCGGTTGCCGAGGGCGTTCAACCTACCAGCGCCTTGAGACCATACCAATGGTACATAAGGCGCTATATACATGCAAATTAACATAACATAACACCGGCCAAAGAATAATGCCCGTAGAGAAGCATAACATGCAGTAGTTAGAAGCAAAGGATGAATATACCAGCCCAACCTGTTTCCCTCATGTTGAGTAAATGAGAGCAAACCCAGCAGCAGTTTGTCCTGTTCAAAATGGCATGAGTTGCATTCATTATTAGTAGCAATGTATTTTTATGATAGCTCTGTCTATGTTGAGAGTCTCTAGGAGATAGAGTGTGCAGGTGCACGAAAGGTGTAGATACAGTAGGAACATTCTCAGTAGGCAAGAATGTTTCAAGTGGGTGTACTTCTTCCATATACCAAAATCTTAAGGCAGCTAATACTATGAAACTGGTTAACACAATTACAAGAAGACAACACGTTTTAAAAGACCATGTATTTGATCGTCCATTGTTATTGTTGGTCAGACAGTCACTTGTTTGTTCCGTACGAGTAGGGGCGATAACAGGCATTGTTCCTTTGAAGCTGTTCTCTTTTTCGAAAAGATTCCTGTGAAAACTCCGTAGTCCGTTTGCTGTGATCTCCTGATCATGCGTTTTCTTAGTCTTTCCCTTTCCCCAGCCATGTACTTTCCTTCAGATGCAAAAGATGTGGCAGAAGATGAGCTCCTGTAATTGTTTTCCTGTGGGCACAGCCGAACCGTGCAGTAAGTCTAGCTCCGTGGATGCAGATAGTACCTGTGACTCCTGGTACCGTGTGATCTGCGAACAGTGTGTCGTTGCTTCCCGATGGAAGTGATGAATTTGCAGCAGAACCAGAGTGTCTCCAAAATACCCTCTGTGTTGCTCAATGATGATCGATCGTTGGGAACAGGACAAGTAAGTTTCTCCTTATCTTCTTCGTCGTGTGGCAAAGGGAAAGGTATCTCCTTGACATGCGTCGCATGTATCCAGTGTTTCTTTCCAGCTACTCGTACGGCAGTCTGTGTGGCCAATAGGACCTGAAAGGGCCCTCTCCACCGCGGTGCTAGACAGGATGCTCTCTCAAACGATTTGGTCAGCACCCAGTTACCAGGTCGGATGCTGTGACCTGGCCCCCGTTTATTGAGCTGGGAGGGCTTCTCGCACCTGTTGATGAATCAAATACAGATTTTGAGTTAACCGTTTACAATATTCAGAAGGAAGTACATGCTCTATATCTCTCAAAGCCCTAGGTTTAGGAAGATTCCAAATGTTAGCTGGCCTCCCCATCACCACCTCATACGGGGAGAGTCCAGTCCTAGTCTGCAAAGTTGTTCGCATAGAGAGTAACACTATCAGTAAGGCGCCCGGCCATTTCAAATTGGTGCCGGCACACGTTTTAGCGAGTTTGTTCTTTAAAATTCCATTGTGTCTCTCTACCAATCCAGCACTCTCAGCATGTCTAGCCAAATGGAACTGTTTATCGATCTGTAATTCCGCGCATATTTGTAGGATAACATCAGCTATAAAATGTGGACCATTATCCGACCAGATGACCCTCGGCAAACCAAACCTAGGAAAATATTCCTTAAGCATGGTTTTCACCGTCGTCATTGCTGTGGCATCTTTTACAGGGAAGGCTTCAACCCATTTACTTAAAGCACAAATGACTACCAGAACATGGAGGTTATTGCAACGCTCAATTTCAATAAAATCAAAGTGAATTACCTCGAAAGGGACAGAAGTTGGACCAAAACTATCCCTTGGTGTTGATGTACTCTTCTCACATTGTGTTGTAGACAGACCATACAACTCTGGTCAAAACGCCCAGCAGTGTTCGGGATGTTAACAGTTACCCAGACAGTTTCTAACATTTTACAAATCTTCCTAGTACATATGTGGGTAGGACCATCAGCCATTGAAACCATCATAGTTATATACACATCTGGCAACATCCATTTTCCCTCTAAGTTATCCACCCAACACCCATCATCATCTAACCTCGCCAAGCCCTTAGCCCATTGCTTAGTTTCCTCTAGAGTGGCATCTGCTTGGATATTCTTTATGGAATCGATTCCTTCATCTATAGTACAGACGTTTTTGGCTTCCTTTGTAGTGTACATATCTGAATAGAGATCAGTATCAGTCTGTTTGTCTATCTGGTCAGCAAAAGCGTTCCCTTTTCCTACATCATCTATGATTTTCTGATGTGCCGCGCATTTCATAATTGCTAGCTGAGTAGGAAGTGCAAGCGCTGAGAGTAGCTGAACTATCAAAGTGCCATGTGAGGTCAAGAAACCTCATTCTGCCCAAAGTCTACCGAAGTTATGAACCACCCCAAAAGCATACTGACTATCAGTATATATATTCACTCTAGGCCCTTCAGAAAGTTCACAAGCTCGGATCAATGCAATAATCTCTGCGGCCTGCGCAGAGTTATGCGAAATTCTTTTGGTTTCCACAATCGTGCTTAATGTAGTGATGGCATAAGCAGCAGTGGATGTACCATCCGGAAGTTTGAAACAAGAGCGATCACAAGACAGCTCTCCTTGTGGGTTCTTGAAAGGTGTATCTTTCAAATCAATCCTGCCTTTAGTTTCTTGTTCTGTGGTATAAAGGCAGTCATGTGACGTTTCGTCACTGTAAGCAATATTTTGTGGATGAGGTAATAATTCAGCCGGATTCAATACACAACATATTTTCATTTGAATATGCGGTGCACACAAGATCAATTCATATCTCGTTAATCGTGCAGAGGTAAGATGTTGTGTTTGCATTCTGTTTAATAGAATGTCTACAGAGTGAGGTACTGAAGTAGGAGAATGGGATAACACCCTTCCCCAATCTCATCCAGACCATGGCCTAGGGGATCACGACCCAGACACCCCCCACGAGAAGAGTTCATTTAGCTACCAAATGACAAAATACCCTGGTTCAGAAATCTAAACATAGAGCAGTGTGTCCACCAGTGCGACGAGCTCAAGCCGACGCCTGCAACATGGATCAGCTCGACTAGAACAACAGCCATAAGGATCCACATCATTAGAGATGCCATGACGACATAGCCAACAGACAAGAACACACGTGCCACCATGCACACTGGTCACTCACACACCAACCTACACGAAGAACATACTCTTGTCGGTCTAGAAAAATGGACACCTCTCATGATTGATGGCAAACGTATTTTGGTGGCCGAAGGCCAACCATTTCATGTACGAAACGATAGAAATTCAGGTTTCCGAGTTTTACCAATGAGCGGCCATTTTGATGTAACAAGGATCGCCATTTTGTTTTCTAACGATTGCTCATTGCTTTCTGTTCAAATTGCTTCGCAGCACATTTTCTGCTTACACTGCTCGACTGTTAACATTGTTGTCTGAACGTGAAAGGACAAGGCCGCAAGGCCGCGAGGCTAATAAGAGTTTGTTGAAACACAACGTAGGCAGCTCCAGGGAGGAATGCCCGGCTCCCTCCCCAATGTAGCCTTGAAGCAGAGCCGCAGGGCATTTAATCATTTCACAGCTGCCAGCCAGTCTCGTTATATGGTAGAATATGTTAGAATAAAGCAGCTAAAGGCTTGAATTATGCTCTTCTTACGGCCCCCCTTTTCCAAGCCCTGTAGAGCGTGTCGGCTCCCAGGACACGAATAGCACCTCATAGATAGCAAGGTCTGGAATGTGACTCTTCCCACGTATGTAGCTCGCTTTGTCTGTCAACAAAGAAAAGAAGTCTCTGCACTTGCAAGGTTCCATATTGTTACTAGAATAGATATTTGAGGGTGTCATATTCGTCGGAAGTGTCCATCCTCAAACCAAGTTCAAAGAAACCCAATAAAGGGGGGTGTTAAACATGTCACAGCTGATTGTATGATATGCATTTTGTATATATGTAACTGATGTACGTAATTCGCTCTCTTGCGTCCCTCGAGGTCGAGAGATACACGTTGCGGGGCGTGAGACTGAGTTGGCCAACTGAGACTATTTGCTTTGCAATAAACCCTAGCTTTGGGAATACAACCTCGTGTCTGGCGTATCTATTGTGTGTGGTGACTTGCCTTGTTTCCATAACGCGAGGTACCCCTAGGGGCCCCTTTCACTCTGTGCTATGATTTAGGGGACTGACACACCCACTGATGTGCATCGTTGTTATTTTTACATAGGCCTTCTACAGCTCCGCAGAAACGCAAGATGCATGAAGAGCTTGTGTACATGCTTGCTGACGCTTTTCCCCGCCACCCATCCCTATGACGACACCACCATGTATATCTAGTGCTGCTTGTGACACTCTGTCGCCCCTTGACCTCCATACTATGTATTATGTACCGCCACCCTTGGACTAGGCCCAAGTAGGCCGCAAGCAAGAGTCCCAGACAGGAGCCTCGCCATGAAAATCCTCTCAGCGACAAGCGTACAAGTGCTGACCATGCAGAACGAGCCTCCAACGAGAGCTCACAGCCAAGGCCACAATGTTGCAACTCGCATGCCACGAGCCCAGCGCCAAGGTTACACCTGTAAGTGCCAAGCTCTCAAGGCGAACTACAAAAACTAATGCTTATAATTCTGCTCCAGCTACGGTCTCTCCACACGTGATCAGGCCGAACTGACAAGGTGCCAAGCTCACAAGACAGACAGTTGCCAGGGTCCCACGTTTTGGGGCACAGGTTGCAACAACGAAGCGGAATGATGGACACCTACAGTGATGGGAAAGTCCCGCTCACAAGCCCATGAGCAGACCTGTCCATTGTCCGCACAAACACATAGTTGAACATTGTTGCTAATGACAGGTACACTGCGAGCTGGGAACGACGAAGGTCCCAGGCTTGGGGGCTCACAGGAGAACCAATTAGAATACAGGGGGCTTACTACTGATGCCAGTACTCTTAGCCAATCACCAAGGGTCCCCCTGTAACAATTCTAAAGTAACAACTGTTAGGGACAGCCCAAGTGTACCACCTGATCCGTCCTTATCCACTAACATTTCTTCCCATAGGGTCATATACTAACCCTACCACTCGGGGACCCAATCCAGAGTGGTGATAGATTTTGTGACGATTTTTCCCAGGTGACGCGAGTAGCGCGTCATACTGCTATAAAAAGGGCCTGCGAGCCCCACCAACAACAAGAGAGTCTCATCGGATGCATACGAGCCGAGACCCAACCCTGCCGTTATTATAATAAACAGCAGTACTCGCCTTGCTTCTTGTGTGTGTCTCATACTCCTTTTGGGGACACAGGAGGAGTTGGGGCCTCCCCAGCCCGGAGGTCCACGGACGGCTCTGCCGGCCCCGGGAGAATCACCCCAACAAGTTGGAGGCACTGCTGAGATCGTTTGATGTCCGTCGGCCTGGTAGCACAAGTCCAAGGCCCCTTGCAGCCAGGTGACCCGGCAGCGCAGCCCCCTCTGCTGTTGCCCCCTTTTGAGGACTACAGGACCATCACGGAACTGCGAGAAGACCGGACAGCGCAATCTGGATATTGGCCCTCGGGAGCCGATTGAGAAGTATCCCGTGTGCGTTTGGCGAGTGTCCAGACATGGTCCAGACGAGGGGAGGTGGTGAGCCGCTTTGGAGGGGTGCACGCAGTCGAGCGGCCCCGCCTTAAGAGGACTTGGTGAGTATGGCACACCCAACAAGCAATGTAATGTTGTGCGGGTGGGGGGAGGAATTGTAGTAAGGGTGGCGGGAGGTGTTTTACAGTGTGTTGTAAAATATTTGATTAATAAGTGTTGACAGACGAGTGAGCGGTAGCGGGACAGGCACGAGGGCCGCCTTCTACCCCGTCACAGAGCAAGGTGGTTGGAGCCAAAAGGCACCACGTGTGGTTATTCTAAGGCACTGATTCGTCCAGGTCGCGGGCACCTGTAAAGAGGGTGTGTGGCTTTCCTATGAATTGACGTTTTTTGATCAATGAATAGACAAGGATCCCTACCAATTGAGTGTTGAAGCTCGTTAGGTAGATGATGTATTCCCACAGGAGGTAGCTAGTTTTGGTCCCAAGTGCGGAAGACAATTGGCTGGTTAAGTTCCTCTGGAGAAGGGGCGTATAACACGCGAGGCGACGCAGTGTGCGCAGTCCGATTGTAATTAGTTAATTGATTGCTGCATTCTCCACTATTGGTATTGTGGGAAGACAGCTGTGGGGTTAAAGAATATAAGAGGAGGTTAAGCATATCACGCGCGTTCTGATCTCATGAAAATTCTCTTACCGGTATTAGTCTGCAGAAGTTGGTGACGTCACCCGTAGGGCTTGTATAGGACACTGCAACCATCTTGGGTTGATCTAGGAGTAGCCGGGGCATAGGACAAAGGAAGGGCGGGATAGAAGACGTGAGAGGGCCGCGCACGGAGAACGCCGGTCACGCTCAGCAAGGGGGTTGGAAAAGGGGAGGGAGAGGTTCGAAGAAGAAGGAAAGGTGGGGCGGCTGTTAAAGCACACCACACAGGGTACACATCCGCAGGGGGCTCCGTGCACCACGACCGTAGGGGGCCAGACTGGTAACCTCAAGGGGGACAAACAATAAAGGAAGAGAACTGTATACTTTGTGATTTTATTACCTTTCAGCGGACGGTCGGAAGTCCCCAGTTTTACGGGGCCAGGTAAAGAAGGTTGATATTGTGGAAACAAAGCTGTAACATGGCCACATATTACGGGTCGGGGTCTGGGGTGAGGGGAAATACTCTAACTACACCCCTCCAACACATTTCTACATCACTATCACCATACAAGGAGAAAATTATAAAGTACAGTATCGACTGGACACAAGGAACAGACAACAAAATACTGACACCATGGCCGCCTAACGGTAGTTTTGACTCATACACACAAAACTCACTATTGACATAAATACACAATAGGTACAAGGGAAAGACATTAGCTCACCATATAGAAGTGTTCAACTTATGGAAGATGTTCCAAGGAGCCAGGCCAGGGGCAATGGGAATGTTTACTATGGAAGGGGCAACAGAGGAGAAAAGGAGCGAGGAAATGAAGAGAGTGAAGGAAGAGAAAGTCAAGAAGGAGAAGGAAGGATCGGGCAAGGTATCAGAAGAGAAGGTGAAGAAGGAAGGGACAGACGATATGCCTCTGGCAAAGGTAGTGAAGAAGGGAGAAGGCGGGTTGCACCCAGTAATGGAATTAAGAGAAGCCAATAGACAACAACTGACTGCCACCGAGGGGTACTCCAACCCTGCATACAGCCCTCCACCATATGCCCCTACGGATAGCTACCAGAGGGGGGAGGAGTTGGGGCCTCCCCAGCCCGGAGGTCCATGGACGGCTCTGCCGGCCTCGGGAGAATCACCCCGACAGTACCAACAAGGCTAAAGCATGGCCTAGGACCATTCCCTCACTCTGTTTTACAGACACAGCAGCAGCCGCGATAGCTCTCAGACATCTCGGCAAAGCACATGCAACAGGGCATGGAGGAAAAGGGTGGAGGAAAAGTAACCGCACAGCCTATTTTTCCCCCCTTGTTCCTGTGTCAACACAGCCAAAGCACATCCATCACGTTCATGCACATACAACTCAAAGGCCTTTTCATAATTTAGTGTGCCCAAAACCGGTGCTGAACACAGTGCAGTCTTGAGCAAATCAAGACCTTTCTGGTGTTCCAAGTTCCATGGCAATGGCAAAGAAATGCCCTTCTTTGTCAAAGCCAACATTGGTTTGATCACTAGTGACAAGTTAGGGATCCACTGTCTACAGTAAGAAGCCATTCCTATCAAGGCTCTGACTTCCTTCTGCGTATTTGGGACAGACATGCTAGAAATTATTTTAATTCATTCAGGTGTCAATCTTCTTCCCTCCTTTGACAGGAGATAGCCTAAATAGGCGATCTCCTGTCGACAATATTGACATTTATTCAGTGAAGGTTTATGTCCATGTTTTGCTAGATGGATAAGCAATAACACAGTGCCTTCTTTACAGCACTTTCTGAATCTGCACCAAAAGGAGATCGTCAACATATTGAAGCAATATACAAGTAGTAGGCAACTCAAGTGTGTCGAGCTGCTCTTTCAAACCCCTGCTGTTTGTGCTCAGACTTTCCGTGTACCCTTGTGGCGCACGGGTCAATGTAAACGAGCATACCCCTAGGGTGAACGCGAACAGGTATCTGCTATCCTTGTGTATAGGAATGCTTAAGAAGGCATTCTTAAGATCTACGACACTAAAATGAGTAGCAGAAGCTGTGATCATTGTTAAATTCGTGGTCACATCAGGCACAATAGGAAATTGTGGAGCAACGATCTTATTGATAGCTCGTAAATCGATAATGAAACAAAAAGGAATTGCATTAACCCCTTTCCTATACACCGGTACAATCGGTCTATTGTACAAACTACCTGGAGTTTCTTCAATTACCCCACGGTGTACAAAATCCGAAACTATACACTTCAAAGCTTGCTCACCATCAACTGAAATCTTATACTGAGGAATACGTGGCAACTTTACTCCAGATTTCAAAACAATTTTAACAGGCTCAATTTGTAAAATACCAACATCATTGTCGTCAATTGCCCATACAGACTCCAGAACGTCACTAAATTCCGGCGGCAAAGGTCTAGTCAAAAACTGTGAGGCAGAAGATTGCTGTGGTGAAATCGTCAAACGCACTCCATCTGAAGAACAATGAATTATCGCATTTAATTCCTTCAACAGATTTAAACCCAACAAATTCTCACCACAGTTTGATGTCAAAAGAAATGGACAGTGATCCGTGAATGGACCCAGTGAAATTGGTACCGGCAAAGAAACCAGACTAACCACTGGTGTACCAGAAAACCCTAAAGAAACATTAGTTTGGCCTGACAGTTGAATGTCTGGAACCCGTGAATGGTCAATGGAACACTTCTGTGCTCCTGTATCTATCAACAATAGATGTTTCCAATTTCCCACTATCATCTCAATGTAGGGACCTTTCTGATTAACGGGAATAGGTGTAGGTTTCAAACCCTGCTTTGGGCAATCCTAGCGAAACAATATATCATCGAAGGGAATGTCTTCAGAAAGATAAGCAGTAGAAGGATGATCAATAATATTTCTATTATCCACACTGAGTGGCTGATTGTCTTGCGAGAAGTACTGAGGATTCTGAGAAAACTGACTTCTACCAGGACCCCCTGCCCCAGGGTGGCCTCTGGATCATCTACCCATGATACCATATGTATTATTCGACCTCTGCTGGAGGATCAGGCATTGTGCTCACCAATGGCCCTCTTGTCTGCAATAAGCATATTGGTTCATATGCACAGGACCCAACGGAACGTTACCTTGTGGAACGTACTGTCCCCGAAACTGTGTACTAGCCCCTCTAGGTCCTCTAAAAATCTGTTGCAACAACACCTTGGTTTTTAAGTCTCCCTTCTTTTTCTCAATCCTTTCCTTCTCATTATTGACTCGGTTTTCATAATACTGAGCCATATGCAACACTTCAGACTGGGACTTAGCTTGCCATGCGCTCTTGGAAGTCATTATTTGTGACTGGATGTCAGGTAACAATCCATGCACAAATTTGTCCACAAATAATCTTTTTCCAGACTCTGTGCTTAAATCCTGTCCGCTAAAATCTGAAAATACTTGTTCAAACCGATTAAAGAATTTGGTAGCACCCTCAGATTTTGCCTGGATACAAGCAGTGAGTTTGTCCCAAACTATCCTTCTTTCAGGAATTAAGGCTTTCAATTCTGTCACTATTCTATCAGGCAAAGTCAGTTTCACCTGTGGTGGTCTCTCGCCAGCTGGCCTATCTCTATCTTGTCTAGCCAAATTATCCCATGTGTCCCCTAATCCTGGTATATCGTCTACTGGCCTAATCTGTTTCCACAAATCAGCAGGTAGGAGCACAGGAAAAAACAAATGTATATCACCCAGAGTGAATACTGATGACTGCAAGACAGATTCTATCTCCTTATAAAATCCTGTTGGATTCTTCCTAATATCTGGAATAGATTGTCTGATGGTATTCACTTCTTGTCTTGAGAACGGGACATGAACAAACTCTGATACATAATGTGAATCAATATCATAGGCAGCAACGCCTGTTGCGGCATTAGCCAGAACCTCAACTTTAGGGACAAATGTCAGAGGAACCTCTCTCATAGGTAACTGAGTAACAGGCAACTCCGAACGCTTACTGAGCAACAAAGCTAAATTGAGCGCTAAAGCAGCTGACGGAGTGTCAGACGAAAAAGCTCTCTTGTAGATATTCAATAATTCTGCGGGACAACAAATCTTTCTCTGTATACATTCATCCTGTAGGTACTCTTGCATTACCTGTATCACTTTCCTGTGCATTTCTGGCGTATACTGACTATACGTGTCATATAGTTCTGTGGGAGATATCGACATATCTGAAATCCATCTAAGTGCATCTCTAGTGCAAATTCGTGTTTCTTCACTCATCAACTTACAAGGAGGAAGGAACCGTTTCTGTACAAAAATAGCACTCAAACTATCACCATCTATTTCATCATTCCGTAACTTTTCTAACTCCCTTCTAAACTCAAATACCCTCTCGACGTGCTCATATACTTTCTCGGCAGTATCTCTGGAATATGCTAAAACATTCAGATCCCTTAACCCTTGTGGAATATCTACATCATTCAGTCTGTACCACATTACGGATAAATGGATTTCCATCCCTTCAATAAAAACAGTTTTCTCAGGAAAACTATCCAGATTAGAGAGTGTAGCAAAGACATCAGATTGTTCACCCTTCTCCATGCACTGTCTAGCCCATGCATTCAGATCTCGCTTTCTTTCTTTAGACACTGTATTGCGAGTTACAATCTTCGATTTCGCTCCCTTATCAACTACAAGCGGAGCAGAACCGCTTGGAAGAGAAAGCGTAGACAAATCCTGTACAATAGGTAATGAAGGTGCTATCACTGGTGTCGAAGACAAATCTACCGGACCCATGGCAGCAGGCAAAGGTGGAGGTACAGGTGGAGGAATTACAATAGGAAGTGGAGCAATAGCTAGTAGCGGAGGAGCAATAAGAGGAGTAATAAGAGGTGCAGGAATTACTACGGGAGGAGGAACAACAGCAGGTAGAGGTAAATAAACAGGAATAGGTACATAAGGAAGTGGCGCAATGGCACCAGGCCTTCGTTCATTAAAAAGCTTATCGATCAATTAATCTGATACATGAAAATCTTTAGATGGCTATATTTTCTGAATACCAAGTTGAAAAGCCCTATCCATGTTTCTAACTGACTGACTGTTTTTGTTGATCATGCAATGATGCTTTCTCAGCGTTCGACATATGTCGGCGTTATGTTGCTGCGTAGCTTCTTGTTTCCAATTTTGTAATACATCGAATGCTGCAGGACTAGCGTTTTTCTTTAACAATATAGGGGTCGATTCATGGAACAAACGTGCGCCAAAAATCTTCACGCAAGCAGGCGCAAGCAGGCGCAAGCGGAAAAAAACAGGCGCACGCGCACGCGTGCGATTCATGGAAGTCCCTGCGCGTGTACACCCCGGGATGTGCGCCAAACCCGTGCATGGCGCACAAGTCACTGCAACATCCCGAAAGGCGTGCGCGATGCGCACAGTGAAAGCGCACAACCTCGGCGCATATACCAGAAAGTGGGCGGGACACGGGGCGTAACGCGCGGAATGGGGAACAACGTGCGAAAATAAGGGCGTAACTGGGGATGTACTGCAGGGAAGCAGACGGAACGCCCACACGCACTCGAACCACACGTATTCATGGAATCGAATAGGGCAAAGCCACGCACAGCCAAAGACACGCACAAGCCGAAACACGTCCGCCACACGAAGGCAGGTGGTAGCGTCCCTGCGCATTACAAAAGTGGCAACATACAGCAATTGGGCCTGGGGGAGCGGGCTACGTGTATTTCAGGGGTTCGCGTGAAGTTTCTCACGCGATCGGGCCTGGGGGAGCGGGCTACGTGTATTTCAGGGGTTCGCGTGAAGTTTTTCACGCGATCGGGCCTGGGGGAGCGGGCTATGTGTATTTCAGGGGTTCGCGTGAAGTTTTTCACGCGATCGGGCCTGGGGGAGCGGGCTACGTGTATTTCAGGGGTTCGCGTTTACTTTTTCACGTGATCGGGCCTGGGGGAGCGGGCTACGTGTATTTCAGGGGTTCGCGTGAACTTTTTCACGCGATCGGGCCTGGGGGAGCGGGCTACGTGTATTTCAGGGGTTCGCGTGAAGTTTCTCACGCGATCGGGCCTGGGGGAGCGGGCTACGTGTATTTCAGGGGTTCGCGTGAAGTTTCTCACGCGATTGGGCCTGGGGGAGCGGGCTACGTGTATTTCAGGGGTTCGCGTGAAGTTTCTCACGCGATCGGGCCTGGGGGAGCGGGCTACGTGTATTTCAGGGGTGCGCGTGAAGTTTCTCACGCGATCGGGCCTGGGGGAGCGGGCTACGTGTATTTCAGGGGTTCGCGTGAAGTTTTTCACGCGATCGGGCCTGGGGGGGAGCGGGGTACCACTCACCGTCTGCCTTGCGTGTAGAAGAACGCGTAGCCAACAACCGCTGTGAAGTAATAGCGTGTGAACCCCAACGGATGGAAAACACACGCACTGCACGAAAAGCACGTACAGAGCAGTTCAAAGGCACGCGGGATCTCCAAGCCCTGCCAGGGCAACGCCCATGCGCGAAACGTCACAGACGCTCTTACGCTGTAAGGGCCTTTGGTCCAATGAAATTGCGTACACGTGCTGACACGCTTACGCGCTAAGGGCCTTTCCTCGAATATCACGCTAACGTGCAGGATTTTCACGTGCCAAATCACTCCGTATCAAGCTGGCCACGCGAAAACACACGGAAGACCACGCTCCTGCCCAGAAGGGCGAATTACTGCCCCCCAGTGCCCCGAGCAGCCTCCCACGTGCCATCTGCTGCTGCCTGCCTGCCTGCCTGCCTGCTGCCACCGTGCCCTGCCATTTGGTGCCTGCACATCAGCCATCTGCAGGGGTCCAGTTGCTGTGTCCACCCCTGCTGGAACTGAAGACTCCCGACTGGGATTACATCGCTCCACAGCCCAGCCCCAGGACCCAGTTGCCCACCCACACCTGCCTCTGGGGTTGCCATGTCGGGCACTTCCACATCTGGCACCAGTGGCAACCCCAGGCCAGAGGGGCAGAGGGGCACCAGCTTCACTGCCACCGAAGTTGGTGTCCTGGTGGAGCATGTCCTGGGGCAGTATGATGCCCTCTTTGGATCGTCCCGCGCCAGCAAGGAAGGAAGGGAGAGGATCTGGGCCGACTGTGTGGTTGCCATCAACCCGGAGGGGGTGGCAACCCGCAACGTCCTGAAGATCAAGAAGCGCTGGGAGGACTTGAGGTCCAGGACCCTTGTGAAGGCCCGGCGCCTCGTGGAGGGGGGCCGGGGCCGCATGAGTTCCATCCAGATGAGGGTCCTGGAACGCGTACACCCAGCGCTCCACGCCCAGGTCCTTGAGAGGGAGAACCGTCTGGAGTTGAGCGGTAAGTGGCCAAGCATTGCTGTGTGAGACAGGGCATGTTGCAGTGTGCTGGCTGTCTGATACTTGCCTGTATGTGTGACATAGGCCATGTACGCATGTATGTGTGCAGGGACATCATGGTAATGCATGTGCGACCAGTAATGTGTGAACCGCACGGTTGTTGCATGTGTTTAAATGCGACATGGGGAGCCCTATGCAGATTGTACACATGAGAGCATGGCAGTCTCTGTTCCTGGACATGGGTGGGGTGAGGGATGGGTGCTGATGCCAGGTACATATATGATATGCATGTCTGTGTGCCTGACCTGCGTGTCTGTGACATGTGAATGCCATGGATGCATGACACATGTCTGTGACAATGTAAAGATTCACTGATGCAGCCTAGTCATCCTTGTATCCACTGTGATTGGGGTGTACGGGGCCAGATGGATGTGACTGAGGTGAAGTGTGTGCATGTGATAGGCATGACCCATGATGCATGTGAGTTCCATTACATTGTATGTTTCAAGAGTCCATTGGACATGTATGGAAATGTCCATGGCATGCACCATGACTGTCACTGTGTGTGTTTTGCCTGGACTGACACATGTGTTGTGGAGGGACATGATGGAAGTGTACTTTGACAGTGGCACTCATCTGCTATTGCTTCCTGTCTAGGGGGCCATTGTACAGTACCCTGATGCTTGTGTTCTATGTCTCCCTCTACGCAGCGGCTAGTGAAGAAGAGGGCGGAACGGTGCTGTGGAGCAAGGCGGCGGGGATGCCCCCACGGCTGCAGCGGAAGGGGTGGGTGAGCCCCCACAGGGGCCTGCTACGGCGGAAGACGGTGAGGAGCCATCCAGGTTGGTGGTTTCCACAGAGGAGGAGGAGGCCGCCACTGAGGCGCACATGGGGCCTGGTGGGGGCATCCCTGCTGGTGCAAGTGGTGCAGTCCAGGGGCAGGGGCAGGAGGCAGCACAGGTCACCGTGGAGGGGCCTGTGCATGTTGCTGTCCCTGACCCTGTGGGTGCACCACCATGCACCAGCAGGGATGCCCCGTCCCAGGCCCGTCCGCAGGTAGAGGGGATGTCCATGTCATCTGACTCCCCTCCACCTGCGGACGAGGGGACCCCTGGCCGTATGGAGAAGGTCCTGATTGGGGTCGCGATGCACACGGCTGTGATTCGTGATGCCGTGCGTGCTTCCCAGGAGGAGCACGCACGTCATCACGAAGAGCACCGTGCCGATGTGGCCCAATTGGGATCGTCCATGTTCGGGGGTTTCCTGCATGTGTCGGCCAATCTGGCGGCCCTCTCCTCCTCTGTGGAGACTATACGCCAGTCGTTCTCCTTGCCGTCTTCCGGCCCAGATGCCACCAGGGCCCCCTGTGGACCAGCCCTGACCAATGCAGCCAGCTCGGTGGGGATCCCATCCCTGCCACAGTCGGGAGTCGGAGGTCCAGCAGGGGTGGACACCACAGCAACTGTACCCCAGCAGATGGAGGATGTGCCGGCATCATCAGGCAGGGCACGTGCACGACGGCATCAGTGGATTCCATCAGCCTGGATGCCGTCATGCTGGCAGAGGCAGTTGCGTCGGAGGCAGCAGCAGAGTCAACGTGGGAGGCATCATGGCTCGGGGTCATCAACATCGGAGGGGCAGGCATCGGCCGGAGGGCAGGAGGACCCAGGACAGGAAGTGTCTTCCGTGTGGCTGCGGTTGGGCCAGCAGATAGGTGCGGAGCGGCGGCGGGCGGAAGAGGCAGCGGCTCACGATGGTCAGGGCGGAGAACTCCATGCGGAGGGCCCTGAGGTGGGCCGAGTGCCTCGAGGCAATCCGCAGGGGGTTGGAGGAGCAGATGGCGTCGTCCCTGCGGACCCTTGGGGCCATGGAACAGGACCGCCTCCGGGACATAGACGAGGAGTTTGATGATGCCCTGGCCCGGAACACCACAGAGTGAGCCGCTGGACTTGCCCGCCGCCTTTGTATATAGTTCTTTAGTTTTAGGTTTCATTTGTTTCTTCTTATGATTTGGAGTCGACGGACACAGCTCCACTTTTTGTATTTAGTTGCATTTTAGTTAGGGTTTTTTGTAGGTTTCCTTTGTTCAGTTGGGCTCATGGACCCTTGGATGTTTTGTACATAGTTCTTCATTGGATTGTTTTATTTTTTTATTTTTTATTTATTCTCCATGGAGCAATGGTCTTTGCATTTATTTTTATCTCTCGGATTGATTTTATTTTTAATGTGACTTTGAACAACAGTTTTTTGGATTTCGATTTGTAGTTTTGATTTTTTTGGACGGACATGCAGCTTATCTTTTTTCATTGCCATTGTAGTTTGTTTCATTTCATTTGCATTCAATTTTTTTTAATGCAATTTTGTTTTCATACTTCACTGTGTGGTATCATCTCATTGGTTTCATGCATGTCATGTTGGGTGTTTTCCCATTCATTTGCAACCATTGTGTGTGACGGACATGGGTTCATTTGCTTTATGAACATTGGGGGTGTAACAAGTAATTTCCATTTCCATGTGGGTGAATGGGTTACTTGGTAGGGCCTTTTGGCTGTGGAGGCTGACCATAACGCACATGATTGGGGATTGTGAGGACCTGGGTGCAGGGGGACATGAGTGGGGGCCTGGTGGAGGCTGCCCCTGGTGGCTGGGGGGTGGGGGTGGTGGGAGACATGAGTGTGGGCCTGGTGGAGGCTGCCCCTGGTGGCTGGGGGGTGGGGGTGATGGGAGACATGAGTGGGGGCCTGGTGGAGGGTGCCCCTGCACTGCTGGGGGGTGGGGGTGGTGGGAGACATGAATTGGACATGTGTGGGGGCCTGGTGGGGGCTGCCCCTGGATGCTGGGGGGTGGGGGTGGTGGGAGACATGAGTGGGGGCCTGGTGGGGGCTGCCCATGGTGGCTGGGGGGTGGGGGTGCTGGGTGACATGAGCAGGTGTGCAGGGTAGTCCCCTGTGGTGTCGGCTGCCTGCAGGGGCCGTGGAGGGTGTACAGGGAATGCCTGGGAGCACACAGCCAAATCGCGTGTAGAATTTCCCGCGTACCCCTGTCATACACGTACCCAGCCAAATCGCGTGTGGAAATTCCCGTGCACATACCCGGCCAAATCGCGTGTGGAACTTCCCGTGCACCCCTGAAATACAGGTACCCTGATGGAATCGCGTGTGGAACTTCCCGCGCACCCCTGGAATACACGTACCCTGCTGAAATCGCGTGTGAAACTTGCCCCGCACCCCGAAATACACGTACCCTGCAGAAATCGCGTGTGGCACTTCCCGTGCACCCCTGAGATACGCGTACCCTGCTCGCACGGGCCCAATCGCGTGTGGAAATTCCCGCGCACCCCTGAAATGCACGTACCATGCTGAAATCGCGTGTGGAACATCCCCCGCACCCAGAAATACACGTACCCTGCTGAAATCGCGTGTGGAACTTCTCGCGCACCCCTGAAATACACGTACCCTGCGGAAATCGCGTGTGGAACTTCCCGCGCACCCCTGAAATACGCATAACCTGCTCGCACAGGGCCAATCGCGTGAGGTACTTCCCGCGCACCCCAGTGATACACATAGCCCGCTTGCCTGGCTGGTACAGGGTTAGCGCAGCCCTTTGCGCTGTATTGGGTATATTGATGGCTTTTCCCTGCGCGAGAGGCGTTCTTGGGGGCGTAACTGGCGCTGCTGCAGGGTCGCTGCGCCACTGTGCGCCACGGCTGGTTTTGGTGGCTGGAATCCATGAATACGCTGTGCGCGGAAATGGATTTTGGCGCACGCAGCTGGCGCAGGGATTCGCACGCGCACACTGTGCGCCTGCCGCGTGCGCCACTTGTGCGCTGAATTCTATGAATTACCCCCTAAATATTCTATACGAGAAATCTCAAAGCTACCATTGATTGGCCACTGAAGTTCGGAAGCAGGTCTAGTTCATCTGTGCCAAATATCATTGACACTATACTACCAATGCCGTACTTACAGTACATAGTACATGGCGGTGACCTCTCCTGTGGTGCTGGGCGGCCAAATTCCAAAGATTGTCTGTCACTGCGGAATAACGCTCTGAAACAGGCAGACAATTTCCCAGGCATGTCAGATTACTGGTGTTGCCTGGTCAATAATTGTACTCGCGAGAACAATACGCCAAATCAAATATCAGGATACTTTGGAATCGGGGCACAACTCACCTGATCAAAGGACAAAGGGAGGTCCGATCAGATTACTAAGGACAACAAAGGACCCTCGTGGTTGGTGATTTTGGCCAAACTACCCGCCTCGACATATGGACCCTCGTCAAGATGCCGTCTCGGATCGCGTGCTCACCATCCGGGGATCGGGTTGTGCAGTACTGTTGAGGTGTTGCGTCCCATCCAAGAAGGGGCCCCCTTTCTCACCATCCGATCCCGGTCCAAAAGCCGCATCAACTCTTCAACGAGATGGCATCAATCTCGAGGGTCCCTATTCGGGCAACATCTGTAAAAGCAAAAGAAATATCGAGTCTGAGTACCACAAAGGAAATACACCAAACACGGGCTATAAAGATTCACAGATATTTTATTATGCGCAGTTTACAAAGAAACATAGATACAGATAGCTATCTGGCTCTCAACACCCCACAATGAGTACCTGCCCGTCAAAGAGAGGAGAAAGAGTGCTGGACATCTAAACATTCATGCCTCTATACAATTTCGAAAAATATTGTCCAGCCCCTCTTCATGTTAATAATCTTTGGTCTAGAGTTCGTTCCTAGTTCTATAAGATATAGATATATATATTCTTATATTACATAAAGAAGGATTATATCAGATATACCCGCAGACACTTGCTAACCGATTGTGCCAGAAGTACTTACCGGTACAATTGATATAACTCAATATGGGATCTAACCCTATTAATTTAAACATGATCGCCACATTTTTTCTATTGTAGAACGTTCAACACATTGCAAACACTTGCTCCGGGTGCCTGAGTGACACCTGGCATTTGTTTACGTATAATTAGGATGTCACAGTGATGATGTCATGCGTTATGCATGTGTGACATCAATCGTGGCATAAATAGACACTCAACATTGTGGTTGCAAGTGTAAACAGGCCAAACGAAATACGGCCAAACTGCACCCTAGAGGGGCATACATCTTTTTTTGAAGCTTCTAAGACCTAAAGGTAAGGATCTGTTATATGATTATCAGTAGTTGACTTGGCAATATTTACTTAAGAGTAATGGATAGTGGTACCAGAACTAAGTCTAACACCATTTCCTGGATATTATATATCCTTGCAGATGGATTTATGATTCTTTGGATATAGTTCATCAAAACGAAATTTGAGGATCAATTTCTACCTAAATGTGATATTAATGTTGAACCAACGAGACATCGATGCTAGTGAGCCATGCAAATCACAATAACTAGTTACACATATATAGCTAATATTTCATTATCAGCTAGTACAAGCCTATTTATTTGAACACACATGAGCATTGACACATATGAGGACGAGTTTCAGGAGACTGAACTTTGGATAAATAGTAATACTGGTCCTACAGGGTGAGTGTACACACACCCAAATATTATGCACTTGCATGGAGCATGTTGCATGCACAGGGGCACACCACTACCACACCGTGTGGAATGTGGCACACTATTTGATTACTTAAAGTTAACATAACTGTATATCACAACAATGGTCCTAACATGTTATTTAGAACACATGGAAGTGTGGGCATGTGGCTAGATCCATTAAGATGTTGGAACTCAGTGTCTGGACTAATGATTGTGGTATACATATTTCAATATCATTACTGCAATACAGTATTAGGTCTGTATTGATAATATAATGGCATGATAAGGTGTACTGGGAACTTATGTATCAAACAGATTCATGCATTTAAGTTGACGTGATTTTTTTTCCTTTTCTTTTTCTCTTCTGTTTTCCTGTTTATGTCTTGATGTCTGTCTGTACCTTTATTATATGGTATAATCTGGAATTTGTTTATTTTTTTTCAGATATATGTCTTATTGGATATTGCTATGGACTTATATGCATCCTTTGGGATGTATTTTATAAGGTGTCCAATTAAGGATCTTATGCTCATTGAATTGTAGGCATTTCAAGTCCATTGTAAGCCTTGACAAAGGCCAATTGTGTCGAAACACGTGTTGGCAGGGGCATTGAGGAAATTGAAAATAGGACATATCGGGTATCTAAGAGTTTGTTCACTTTTTCCTCATCATGAATATTATGATGATTTAAATTGCTGGATTAAAATTCTTCTCACATTAATAAATTGGTTAAGCACAATTCTTGTGGTCTAAATCCTCTTTACTGTTTAGGCATTTAAAGATTGCAAGGGTGAAGGGGAAGGAGACAGAGATCTAGTATCATTAAGAAAGAGGTGACAGTTGAAGCTAAAGGAAGAAATGAGTTTGCAAGGGCAGGGGGTATAGGGTGAAGAGAAGTTGGCTGAAGACTGGTCCTTGAGGAGCACCTACTGGAAGGGTTTTGGGAAAGCAGTATCATAGTACCATGAGATGGAGACATGTAGTCAGAGAGAAAGGATTGTACTCAGTCAAGTAAAAGTCCTGGAAGACAAAGAGGGAAAGAACATTCTGGAAAGATAAGAATCGAGGAGAGGTGAGAGTTGTGGGCAGTGGCATATAATTGGTCATGTGGGTTGAGAGCAGTCTTAATAGAGAATTGGTTTGGCAAGTTTCTTATAGTCAGTAGTCCCTGCCCCATAGGACATTTCCGGTCTCCCTTTTTTCCTTTGGTCTTTTTTGAAACATTTAATTTTTTGCTGTCTATGGGGTTGACAGCCACACGGGCTGTGTGATCTCGAGTATGAGAGCCCTCAAAACATTCCAAGTGGAGTGATTTCTGTTCAGGATCTTCCATTTACAATTTGTAATTTTATTTACAGGTAACATTATTATTGTTTTAAACAGAGCTTGTGTTTATTGGCAAATCATTATTTTCTCTAGGCCTCAGATCTGTTTCTATCACCAATATGTCTGCAGTAATACTTAAGTGGTCCACATTGACACACTGCCAAGTTGGTTTTGAACAATTGAGTGAGGCGGGGTAGTGGTCTTTTCATCATTTAACACAATTAGCTCAGAGTCAAATGCCACCACTGGTTCACCACTGGCTTTGTCCCCCACATTATTTGGCAGAGTGTTGGCACTGTCTCAAATTTAGTTGGCCCTTCAACTTGTTCATGTTTATATTGTTATTAACTGGAATATTAGAGTGCCCTTTCAATTCTTTGTGATAACCACGCTATCAATTGAAGAACAAGATTTAAAGCAGCAAGTGCTTAAATCAAGGACACTGGAAAACTTGTGCAGATGTGTAAAAGGAGACTGAGGAGTGAATGAGTTCTCAATCACTTTCAACTCTGGACTAAAACATTTGGGTTCAAAAGCACCTGAAGAGCTGCTACCACTGGAAACGTCATGGTTGGAACACAACTGCTTAGCTTCATGGCATATGCTAGTAAATGAGTGTAAGAAAGAGGAGTTCCATGAAAGAGATCTTTTCTGAGCCTCAGTCAAACAGGTTTGTGAAGTCAATCAATCAACTAGCTTTATTCAGCAATAAAACGCCATCAAAGTTCATCACACAATCATACACACTTCAAATTAACATAAATACAGGAATAAAGATTGCATATGGAATCAAAAACTGGGATGAGACAGTCCAAGGCAAAGAAAGCAAAAAGAACACTAAGAGACAGGATGGGAGAGTATACTCACAGCCCTAGTATCATTCACAGACCTTCTTCAACCCTGATAGCACAAAAACATTGTACAATCTATTACCCTGACACACAGTTTCCTTCAGCTAGAACAGGAACAATAGGCATAATCCTACATTCAATAAAATACTAAAACAAATAACATTTTAAAACATGGGGTGCAAAAGGAATGTAGGGGGAGTATACTTGCAGCCATACTGCAGTTCCTAGTGCTTCATCATACCTGAGGATATAACTAAGATATGCCATCAATTGTGCTAATAGACTTAAAGGTCCTACAGCAGATCCAATTTCAAAGCAGGAAGATATAAAAAACACAGGGAGAGTACACTCACAACCCTTATTACCATTCTTTATACGTCGTCAGATCTCTAAACATAGCTAAAATATGCCATCAGTTGGTTTAATACACAGTTTTCTTTGTTTTAACACATCGCATAACAATAAAAAGTCCTCAGGTGTCTCCTCACCAGTCCCATATAAAGGGCACACACTTGACCCCCCCCCCACCCCAGGATCTAGGATTTTGTACCACTTATGACTTCTAGAGTACCCATTCTAAAGCTCATATACAATGTGCTTGTGTATGGTGGTCCAAAATTCGGTTTACTTGTCAAATTACTGGCACCCAATTTCAATATACTTGCTGCTTCTATCATTCTCCACTTGAAGATAACAATGGATTTGCTCTTTAACCTATTGGATGCTGTCCTCAAGATGCTAACAAAGAAATGTGGAAATCAACTTGCACACCTATGTTATTGATTGTAGAATTGAAATAAAATTTCAGAATGCTATAAAATAGACTTCAGGTGCAGAGGAGTTAATAAACAAACCTGGCATATGGGTTGTGACATATAACAAAGAACAATAAAGTTCCCAATTGTGGGAACTCCCGTCCCCTGCACACTATTGGTTGCTCCAAAGAAATTTTGAGTCATAAAAGTTTAGAAAGGTACTGTTATTGTATCCATAAATACATCAATTTGTAAACCAATTAGATTAAACAGTTCATATTTTGAAATTGCTTTGTAAGTCTAAGAAATAGACTCGATCACGTTTTCTTGTCAAGTTTGGCTGTTTTAATGGTGGCCTAACGCGTTTCGTGAACAATCACTTCTTCAGGGGCAACATATAAATATTTTCAACACTTTCATTCTAGAAAAAATATATTCAAATAATACACATTAGTACACATGGTAATAACAACATTCACAGTATCAATTTAAAAGACCGCAAGTCATTTTTAGGTATATCGAATGCTTGTTCCTTAGTATGTAATGTGACAACATGTTTAAACCTTATTCATTTAAGAAACAGATTACTATCACATATGTGAACGAGTTATACACAAAAGCGTGTTTTTCTGATTTAAGTATCAAGGATGCTATAAAGAGCAAGAAACTGATGACCTCTAGGTCTATTGGTAACAACTAAACATAATAATAAATGACCCAATTTGATAAAAAAAGCTTACCAGAAAGTCTCTGTATTGCATAGCATCAATGATCGAAAATGTGGAGTAAGAGGATGAATGTCCATCCATACTTTTAAATTCGAAATGTCTATTATCAGCTCAATTGCTGGAAAAGGGGATTCCCTAAAACACAAGAAATAAATGTAGATATAAACTTTTATGACTCAAAACATTTTTTGAGCAACCAATAGTGTGCAGAGGACGGGAGTTCCCACAATTGGGAACTTGATTGTCCTCAAGATGCTGTCAGGATTCTCCCAAAGATCCATTTTGTCAATATCAAGCACCATTCCTTTCAGGTGGGCCACCCAAGGTATACATTTTCCCCCAGGTAGACTCAGAAGGTGTTTTAGAGCATCCTGGTATTTGCCAAACCTACTGTGCACCACACATGCACCCAGTATAAGACTGGGAGCAGTGCAGCTTTATCACCGATTGGGCAAATATAGAGTTCAAGGTGGAAGAGTGCATTGGGTGAACTTGTGGGAACTTGGACCATGCTTTTTAGATGTTTGTTTTCCACAATTTCCAAGTTGGCTATATTTGCACATCCCCAAGGTGCTGTGCCATATAATGAGGCTGGGATTCCTTACCTGCAATATAATTCAAAGGCACCTCTGCCATGCCTTCTAAAGAAACTCCTGTGAGAATTGCTATATATCCCTAGAGCAGCGCAAGCCTTAATCAGATATGTAACCCATTTTCATTAAACCTAATCCCTAAATATTCATAGGACTGCACTTGTTCCAGAAGATTTCTTCCCACAGAAATGTGTATTTTAGAATATCGGAAAACTGAGGCCTTAAAACAATCGCCTTTGTTTTCCCTATATTCAGATTTACAGGGTAATTCATAGAATTTCGCACAAAAGTGGCGCACGCGGCTGGTGCACAGTGTCCCTGTGCGATACACTGCGCCAGCCGTATGCGAAAAAATCAATTTCATCGCACAGCGTATTCATGGATTTTAGCCTCCAAAACCAGCCGTGGCGCAGAGTGGTGCAGCGACCCTGCAGCAGCGCCAGTTACGCCCCCAAGAACGCCCTCGCGCAAGGAAAAGCCATCAAAATTCCCAATTCATCGCAAATGTCTGCGTTAACCCTGGACCAGTCCACAGGGCTGCCAAACAGCAAACGCCAAGTGGGGAACGTGTATTTCAGTGGTTCGCGGGAAGTTTCACACGCAAATGTCCTGGGTACGTGTACATCAGGGGTGCGCGTGAAGTAATACACGCGAATCCATCGGGGCACGTGTATTCCAGGGGTGCGCGGGAAGTATCACACGCAAATTCAGCAGGGTATGTGTATTTCCGGGGTGCGCGGGAAGTATCACACGCGATTCCATCAGGGCATGTGTATTTCAGGGGTGCGCGGGGAGTACTACACGTGATTCGTCCGTGTGGGTCCTCCCAGGTGTTCCGTCTACACCCTCCATGGCCCTTGCAGGCAGCCCACACCACAGGGGACTACCCTGCACCCCTGCTCATGTCCCGCAGGCAGCCCATCCACCATTGGCATGCCCCACAGCCAACCCACATGTCACGTTGCACCACTGATCAACAACGCATGTCTCCCAGCACCCTCACCCCCCCAGCACTGTGGGGCACCTGCCAGCAGGCCCCCACACATGTCCAACTCATGTCCCCCTGCACCCCCACCCCCCAGCACTGTGGTGCACCCTCCACCAGGCCCCCACTCATATCTCCCAGCACCCCCCCCCGCAGTGCAGGGTGCAGGGCACCCTCCACCAGGCCCCACTCATGTCCAACTCATGTCCCCCTGCACCTACATCCCCACCCCCCCCAGCATCCAGGGGCACCCTCCAGCAGGCCCCCACTCATGTCTCCCTGCACCCCCACCCCCCAGCATCCAGGGGCACCCTCCACCAGGCCCCCACTCCTGTCTACCAACCCCCCCAGCCCCCAGCAGTGCGATTCGCCTGGGTACGTGTATTTCAGGGGTGCGCGTGTAGTCTGACACACAAATTCATCAGGGTACGTGTGTTATGGGTCCGCGTGAACTTCCACATGCGATATCAGCAGGGTACGTGTATTACGGGGTTCGCCGGAAGTTCCACACGCGATTTCCCTGGGTACGTGTATTTCGGAGTGCGCGAGAAGTTCCACACGCGATTGCCCTGGGTACGTGTATTTCGGGGTGCGCGGGAAGTTCCACACGCGATTGCCCTGGGTGCGTGTATTTCGGGGTGCGCGGGAAGTTCCACACGCGATTGCCCTGTGTACGTGTATTTCAAGGTGCGCGGGAAGTTCCACATGCGATTTCAGCAGGGTACGTGTATTCCAAGGTGCGCAGGAAATTCCACACGCGAATCCAGCAGCCTACGTGTATTCCGGGGGTGCCGTGGAGTCCTACATGTGAATCGGCCGTGTGGGTCCTCCCAGCTGTTCACTCTACACCCTCCAGGGCCCCTGCAGGCGGCCCACACCACAGGGGGCTACCCTGCACATGTCCCGCAGGCAGCCCATCCACCATGGCCATGCCCCCCAGCCAACCCACATGTCACCTTGCACCACTGTCGACCAATGCAAGTCTCCCAGCACCCCCACCCCCCAGCACTGTGGGGAACCCTCCACCAGGCCTCCACTCATGTCCAACTCATGTCCCCCAGCTCCCCCACCCCCCACCAGTCAGGGGTACCTGCCAGCAGGCCCCCACTCCTGTCTACCTGCACCCCCACCCCCAGCACTGTGGGGCACCCTCCACCAGGCCCCACTCATGTCCAACTCATGTCTCCCAGCACCCCCACCCCCCACCAGTCAGGGGCACCTGCCAGCAGGCCCCCACTCATGTCAAACTCATGTCCCCCTGCACCCCCACCCCCAGCACTGTGGGGTACCCTCCACCAGGCCCCCACTCCTGTCTCTCTGCACCCCCACCCCCCAGCAGTGCAGGGCACCCTCCACCAGGCCCCACTCATGTCCAATTCATGTCCGCCTGCACCCCACCCCCCAGCACTGTGGGGCACCCTCCACCAGGCCCCCACTCATGTCCAACTCATGTCTCCCAGCACCCCCACCCCCCTGCATCCAGGGGCACCCTCTACCAGGCCCCCACACATGTCTCCAGCACCCCCACCGCTCAGCAGTGCAGGGCACCCTCCACCAAGCCCCCACTCCTGTCTCCCTGCATCCCCGCCCCCTAGCACTGTGGGCACCCTCCACCAGGCCCCACTCATGTCCAACTCATGTCTCCCAGCACCCCCACCCTCCACCAGTCAGGGGCACCTGCCAGCAGGCCCCCACTCAGGTCCAACTCATGTCCCCCTGCACCCCCACCCCCCTGCATCCAGGGGCACCCTCCACCAGGCCCCAGTCATGTCCAACTCATGTCTCCCAGCACCCCCACCCCCCACCAGTCAGGGTCACCTGCCAGCAGGCCCCCACTCATGTCCAACTCATGTCCCCCTGCACCCCCACCCCCCAGCACTGTGGGGCACCCTCCACCAGGCCCCCACTCCTGTCCCCCTGCACCCCCATCCCCCTGCATCCAGGGACACCCTCCACCAGCCCCCCACTCCTGTCTCCCTGCACCCCCAACCCCCAGAAGTGCAGGGCACCCTCCACCAGGCCCCACTCATGTCCAACTCATGTCCCCCTGCACTCCCACCCCCCAGCACTGTGGGGCACCCTCCACCAGGCCCCCACTCCTGTCTCCCTGCACCCCCACCCCCTGCATCCAGGGGCACCCTCACCAAGGCCCCCACTCCTGTCTCCCAGCACCGCCACCCCCCAGCAGTCAGGGGCACCTGCCAGCAGGCCCCCACACATGTCCCCCAGCCAACACGTCATCACAATCTAGATCCCTGGCCCTTATGGGCAGCCTCCACATGCCAAACACCCACCCAAGTATTGCATCCACCCACTTAGAAATGCCAATTACATGATACAACCCCAATGGCAAGTATATAAATGAACACATCTCCCTCACATACACACAATGGGTGTCAGGGAATGTCAAAACCCATATCATGACATGCATGAAACCAATGAGATGATACTACACATTGAAGTATGATGAAAAAATATGTATTAAAAGCAACATAAATGGAATACAAAATAAACAAACAAAAATGTGAATTAAAAACAAAAAGCAGCATGTCCGTAAAATAATGTAAAACCACAAATCATAATCCAAAGGAAAGGTGTCCAAAGTCACAGTTCACAAAAGTAAATCCAATGCAAAATTAAAACCAAAAACCATTGTTCCATGGGTAAAATCAAAATGAAAAAAAAATCCCAACAGTCAACTATATACAGATAAACAATCCAGGGTCCATTATCCCAACAGAAGAAATGAAACCTTTCTAATAAGACTACCTAATAAAAAATAACTATATACAAAAATGTGGCCCATTGTCCAAAAGGTCCAAAAAATATAAAAAAGCAAAGGAAACCTAACACTAACTACAGAACTATTTACAAGGGCAGCGGGCTAGTCCGACGGCTCACTTCGGGATGTTCCGGGCCAGGGCATCATCAAACTCCTGCTCAATGTCCCGGAGGCGGTCCACCTCCATGGCCCCAGAGGGTCCGCAGGGCCGACGATATGTTCATACTCCAACGCCCTGCGGATTGCCTCGAGGCACTGGGCCCGCCTCAGGGCCCTCAGCATGGAGTTCTCCGCCCTGACCATCGTGAGCCGTGCCTCTTCCGCCCGCTGCCGCTCCGCATCTATGGCGTGGCCCAACCGCTGCCACACGGAAGGCACTTCCCGTCCTGGGTCCTCCTGCCCTCCGGCCGATGCCTACCCCTCCAATGTCGAAGGCCCGAGCCATCATGGCTCCCACCTCATTGCTGCTGCTGCTGTGCCTGTGCCCGTGCCCTGGCTCCTGCTGCCTGCACATCCTCCACCGGCTGGGGTGCAGTCGTTGATGTGGTCACCCCTGCTGGACGTTCGACTACCGACTGTGGCAGGGATGCCTCCTCCACCAGCCTGGCCGCACTGTCAGAGGCAGCTCCACAGGGCACCCAGGTGACAAATGGGTGGGAAGATGGCATGGAGGACGACTGGCGCATAGGGTGTTCAGTTGAGGAGGGGGTTGGAGCAAGATGCAGCAAATGGAGGAATCCGGCCTGGGTGACCTGTCCCAGTAGGCCGACGCGGTCAACGAGCCATTCGATATGACGTGCAGTCTCCTCATGAAAAGACTGCAGGTCACCTCGCATGGCCTGTTGACGCAACGCCACACCAGTCAGGACAGGCTCAACCCGTACCTGGATAGCCACGTCCGCAGGCAGAGGAAGGCCAGTTGTTGTGAGCTCATCCCCTGTCTGAAAACGGGTCTGGACGTAGGCATCCCTGATGGTGCAAGATGACGCAGTGACAGGATCAGGGACAGGATTGCCTGTGCTGCCTCCTGTCCCTGGTCCTGCACTGCACCACTAGCACCAGTGGAATCCCCACCTCCAGACCCCGTCTCTGTCGCTTGCACAGCCTCCTCCTACACCAAACCCCCCACCAACCTGGATGACTCCGTGCCATCTCCCCCTGTGGGCCCTGTGGGGTCCCAGCTGCCCCTTCTGCTGCCGAGGAGTCCAACTCTGACCTCCGCCTCTTGGACCTCCCCCCGGCAGCTGCGGCCTGGGACGCGGCACCGGACTCCTCACTCCCCGACGAGATCACAACCTGGGAGGGGAGCCGGGCCTTGCGTCTCCGGCTGGCGGTGAGATCCCCGCCGCTGTGCTCCACAGCACCTTCTCCGCCCTCTTCATCAGTTGACGCTGCAGACAGGGAGAAATAAAACACAGGCATCAGGGCACTGTACAATGAACACATACACACATGACAGTTGTACATGAGTGGCATTGGCAAACCTCAGACATGGCATCACAATCGCCAACACACATGTCATTTCAACTCGCACACATGAGCCATACCACAGCCATATCACAACAGCCAGCACCATCCATACACATACAACAGCATGAGCAGGCAAAGGTGAACCAGACATCACATGCAACACAGGGAGTGCACTACACATGCACACACACCACCACACTTGCATGCATGTGTACACCTATGCCAACTATCGCAGTGTTCAGATTGGCATCCAAGTCACATCTGCCAATCAGGCTTCCACATCCCGATGTCACATGCATCCATGTTGCATCACTGTTGCACCCTTGTCAAATAAACACACATGCACATGTACACAGTGCTGATACATGCAGCTGAAAACAACATCCATGTGTGACATCACGAACATGCCTACTTACATACACATTCATTCAAACATCTGTGCCCACACAACTGCATATGGCATGCAAGCCTACACACACAAGCACCATCCATGTCTCACACATGACTGCCCTCGCATGTGTTAGCCTCACGGCCCTGTACACCCCCCCATACTTGGCCCCATAAAAACACATGTGCAACCTGCACACTACTGGCACATCGCCACACGCACAGCACACAATCATGATGCATGTACACTTACCGCTCGACTCCAGATGGGTCTGCCTCTCAAGGACCTGGACGTGGAGCACTGGGGATATGCGTTCCAGGACCCTCATCTGATCGTCCGACAAGTGGCCCCGGCGCCCCTTAGCATCCGCTGCCTTCAAGAGGTGCCAGGCCTTGTTGAGGGTCCTGGACCTGAAGTCCTCCCAGCGCTTCTTGACATGATGGAATAGTCGGACTGTCACCCCCTCCGCGTTGATGGCAGTCACGATGTCCGTCCAGATCCAAGTCCGTCCTTCCTTGTCGGCGCGCAAACTCCCGAAGAGGGCATCATACTGCCCCAGGACTTGCTCCACCAGGACACCAACTTTGGTGGCAGTGAAGCTGGTGCCCCTCTGCCTCTCTGGCCGGGGGTTGTCAGTGGTGCCAGATGTTGCAGTGCCCGACATGACAACCCCAGAGGCAGGAGTGGGTGGGCAACTGGGTCCTGGGGCTGGTCTGTGGAGCGATGGAATCCCAGTCGGGAGTCTTCGGTTCCAGCAGGGGTGGTCACAGCAACAGCAGCCCTGGCTGATGTGCAGGCAGCAAATGGCAGGGCACGTGGGCAGCAGGCAATCAGGCAGCAGCAGATGGCAGCTGGGAGCGTGCTCGGGGCTCTGGGGGGCAGTAATTCGGCCTTCTGGGGAGGAGCGTGGTCTTCCGTGTGCTTACGCGTGGCCAGCTTGATACGGAGTGATTTGGCACGTGAAAATCCAGCACGTCTGCGTGTAATTCGAGGAAAGGGCCTTAGCGCGTAAGCGCGTCAGCACACGTACGCAAATGAATTCATTGGCCCAAAGGCCACCAGCGCGTATGCGCGTCTGTGACGTGCGTGCGCGGGCGTTTCCCTGTACACAGGTGCATGTTACACGTCCAATGACTGCATGTCTGAGTGTCAGCTCGTGTAATTGGAGGATGGGGCCTTAGCGCGTACACGCGGAAGTGACGCTGGACGTGTGGGCATCTTTAAAAGGTACGTGTAGAACGCCATTTCTTTGTACGTGCTTTTCGTGGAGAGCGAGTGGGTGAAATCTGTACTTCTTGTCGGTTCACACGCAATTTACTTCACAGCGTTCCAAGTTTGTACTCCCTGTTACCTCTGACAGCTTTTTCTCTTCTTGTCTTTTTCCTGGGCCTGTTTCCTCAAAGAGCGTTCACTTCTCCTGTTGTCCTGTCTCCTCAGACAGCGTACAATTCTTCTTTTGGCGGGGGTGTTGCCAACGTGCACACGCGCGTATTTTTCACGCAATATTTCCTGGCAGACGGTGAGTCGCGCACGTATTTGACATCTGTGCTTGCCCCATGTGTTGCCTACCCCTTCAGAGGTCAGTCTAGGCTGCGTGTGACACGCATACGTTCATTTTTGTGTTTCTGGGTGCCACAGCGTAGTGCAGGTTTTTTTTCCACGCACGTGGTCTAGGAGGGGTTGCGTGCACATTATCTCCCTTTTTCGGGGTGCCTGTGCGTTGTGTGACCCGTCATCTTCCCCCAGGGGTCACATACAGTGTTGCTAGAGCACTAGGGTACGAATTCCATCTAGTACCCTACCACTTTGACCCCCAATTGCCCAGGACAATAGTTTACTGCAACTCCCATACGCACAACAACATCAGTGCCATGGTTGGGAGGCAAGCACGCGGTAAGGGTGGCAAAGGTGGGCGAGCCACAAGAGGTGGCCGTGGTGGATACGGTAGGGGACGTGGCCAGGACTTGCAGGGTGCCCCTAGCCCCCCATGTGTGGGTGACCAGTCAGGGACACCCATGTCCCCCCACCCCACTGGTTGAGGGTAACGTGGCTGACACCATCCCTGCTCAGCCCTTGTTGGACCAGCCCATTGTGGCACCAGACCTGGCACAGGGTGACTCCATGGCTGACTTCCAGGTCAGCAGGTCTAGGCCACGTGTGGCGGTGCACGTTGGTGTCACCAGCCCACGTGGATCAGGGGCAGCTATGTCATCTGCTGCCCCGAGTAGGCAGGGTGGGGAGGCTGCAGGGGCAGCTGCGGCTCCATCCACCCCAGCTCTGAGTCTCCCAGCCAGGACAGTGTCGGTCCTAGTCCATCCTGCTGACGTTCCCCCTGACTACATCACACTCAGCTAATGCCTGCACCAAGTCCCATGGTGAGTGTTCATTCCCACACTCCTAGTACACAGTCCACCGGGGCTCCTGCCCCTAGTGTCCAGAGCGGCGTAGGACACTCAGTATCACCACCACCTTCCAAGCGGAAGAGGAAGAGTGCTTGTCCAGTACAGGCTGATGCCCCAGACACGGCTACACAGTCCGGCCCACCAAGGAAGCCCAGCTTCAATCAGGCCGAACTTGATGCACTTGTGGAGTATGTGTCCGCGCATGACAGCGAAATGGTGATTACTGCAGGATGCAAGACCACACCTGCATAACATCAGGCACACTGGCAGACCATTGCGGAACTCATAAGTGCCCTTGGATTCGTGAGGCGCACAGCTAATGATTGCTACAAGCGCTGGAATGACCTTAAGCGCAGGGCAAAGAAAAAGCTGGCCTCAAGTCATGCCGCAACTCTAGTGACTGGAGGTGGGTCTCCGGCAGAGGACATAGAATTTACTCCACATGAGTATGTTGCTGGGACCTACGTCATGGAGGAACAGATCCAAGGCGTGGGAGACCTGCCAGATTACGAGGCATTGTCCGGTGAGTGCACATGCATGTGTGTGTCATCCATGTGCATGGTGTGTGTGAGAGTGCTTCTGATTGAGTGCCAGGTGAGGGGGTGTGTGTCTGAGTGGTTTGGGTCACCCATATGCTTCATCCAATACATTCTGCGCACCAGGATTTGGGTGTTGCAGTATCCCTTCTGGCAACAGTAGACATTCAGCCCAACCTCACGCCAGTTGCCCTTGAAGTGTCATCTTGCCACAACATAGTTGCATATTATTCTGTGTTCATTCAGGCTGATTGTCTCATTTCCACCACTTTCACTAGGCAATTCTCAGTCCTATTGTCACATGTGTGACATGGCTAGAGTACATGCCATCTGTGTGATGGCATGTGTCATGTATGTGTATTGGACATGCCAATCACAGGCCAATGTGTGATGGCACTGCTAGGCAGCATGCAGCAAATTTGTTGGTCTTCCATATTGGTGTCATCAATGTGTGCCATTTGCCTCCCCTTCATAAGCAATGACAGTGCATGCATGGGAGGGTTATAGTCATGTGGGACATGTGTCAATTAAGTACTGTTTCTGTTGCTTCTCAGCACTAATTGTGTTCCATGGTGCTAATGCCTGTTCCCATTTCTTTTCTTTCATGTATTTGCAGGGGATGACACACTTGATTCTGCTGGGGTTGTGGAGATGGTGCAGACCCAGGAGGGGTCTCAGGCCCGACCGGGCACCAGTGAGGGATGTGGTGTGGTGGTGGGTGAGAACCCACACATGCTGCAGACCGTCATCTCAAGGGGTGTCTCTGGGTGCACCTCCCCCGAGCTCTATTCAGGTGTCGATTCGGATGATGAGACCTATGTGCCGTCGCAGGTAAGTGTTTCTGGGAGGGATTCTGTACTGTCCAACCCACCTGCACCAGGGGTAGAACCCTCAATGGGGATGTCAGTGTTGGTAGGTCCGCCTTTGGTGGTTACGGATGCAGGGTCACACTCAGCTACATCTGATCCTGTTCCTGGGCCAGCAGATCAGAGGGGGAATGCAGTCCTGCAGCCTCAGGCAGTGCCGGCACAGCAAGGCGCAGTTCGCCTTGCCCCAGACAGGTGTGGTGCCCGCCGACGCGGTGGCCGTACGCCACCTGGCAATACCGCATGGGAGCAATCCATATACGGTATGGCAAACCAACAGGCAGCATCAACTTAGATGATGGCTCAGGCCATGGATAGGGTGGCCACTTCCATTGTCCCCCAAGAAAGGCTGATTGAACAACTACAGCAGGCAACAGACTCCATTAGCCAGTCACACAGGGAGGACATGTTGGCGTCCAACAGGGACAGGCGGGCGGCACTGGAGACTCTGCGGGAGGCCATTTCTATTGAGACCCAAGGCCACAGGGAAGCCCTGAGGGTGGAACTCCGTCAGCTCAGGGCAACTCTGGTTGAGCTTGAGGCTTCAGCTAACACGAGGACAGAACAGCAGCTGGAGCTGCTCACACGTACGCTCTCAGCTGAGATGCAGGCAACTAGGGAGGAGGTCCGGGCATCCCGTGAGTTGTTGCATGGGGACCTCCGCACAATTATCCTCCAGAACCAGACCTTCCACACCCGCATGCTTGCTGCCATGGAGGACCAGACTAGGGCTTTGCGTGGGCTGCCTCCCATAGTGCCACCACCTCCTGATGCAGCTGCAGAGGGTGAGGAGAGCGACAGCAGCGATTCTCCCACAATACGGTAGCCGTGCAGGCCATGAGCCCATGGAGGTGTTTTTTTTTGCAAGATCCACACAGGTGGGTTTTGGTGTGCACCCTGTCCTCGGACCTCCTGGGTGGCCTACCCCACCCCCCAGTCCTATTCATGGCCATTTTTTATTTTTGATTTTTGATATTTTTTTTTATTTTTTTATTTTTGATTCTTGATTTTTTGGACAGTGTGTTGCCTTGTGTGGCTCCCGTGGGCATACGCTGTATTGTGGCTGGGCACATGCAGGCTTGTCCTGAATTTGGGTCAGATGCTTGGGTTTGTGTGACACACACCCCTCCTGCTTCCTGTTTCCATGGGCTTGCAAAGGGTGTGCCCAAGTGACATTGACTTACACGGTGACGTTGGACTCACATCTGATGTGTGGGCGGTCTGTAGTCAATACTGTGTATACATTCCTAGTGCATATTGTTGTTGTATTGTACACTGCATGGTGTATTGATATGTGCCTCTGGATCCATCTCATCCTCCTAATTTGCAGGTCCATTTCTCATGTCTTCACAAGGCGGTCTACTTTGGAACTGGAGTCCATGTTGTAAGCAGTGCACCTACAATTTTGCGTGGCGCTAACATTGTATAATCGGAAGTGTTCGAAGTGCTGGCATTATCAGGTAGCGAGGCTACCAATTTTTTAAGTCCGTACTGTCATGTATATGGTAGGTTGGAGGTTGTGTAGGTGATTGGTATTATTTGTAAGTATTTGGTAATGTGTGTTGTTGGTCCTGCATTACTGTGAGCATTTCATGTGTGGCCAGTTTCCATTAGGGACACTGTAGTTTGTGACACTTGGGTCATGTTGTGGGGATTAATTTGTTTGCTCTCACATAGCATGACATGCCATGGTGTGTTGTGTGGCCGTGCCGGGGAGGGGTTGGGTGACATGGCACTGTTCTCATGTTGTATATGGTAAGTGAGTATTCATTTTTGCTGCATGGAAGTGTGTCTTTTGATGACACTGCATTGGTGGTGTTTGTGTAGGTAGGGATGCACACATTGTGACACTTCCAGATGAACAATCTCAGGCTGCTATGGTTCTGACAGTTGACTGTCCCTTAACTCATCATAATTGTCAGATTGAGTCATCATTGATTGTCAGATGGTATGTGCCAGGGCTGTGTGCACTCCACAGGGGTGTGCTTTCTATGTGAAGTAATTAGCCACCAGCTCCGTACGGGCTGCCTCACCCCGTGCCCTTTCCCCTCCCATGTGCAGCGGGTGTGCATGTGGTTGGGGATGTGGGGGCACCACCATGTCCACAGCCAGGCCCCGGCGTGTTGCAACATTGTGCAGGACACATGCTGCCACTATGATCCTGCACACTACTGGGGGAGCGTATAACAGCTGCCCGCCAGAACGGTCAAGGGAGCGAAAGCGTGACTTGAGCACTCCGAATGTGCGCTCCACTATGCCCCGTGTTGCAATATGGGCTGTGTTGTATCTTACCTCGGGAGGCGTGATGGGGTTCCGAATTGGCGTCATCATGTGGGTGCTCAGAGGGTAGGCACTGTCCCCTGGGGAGGTGGTGATGGGGATCATTAGTGGGGTATTGACATTACTCTGTATCTGTTATGCATGCGTGTGCTGTGGCATTTCTACTCACTAAGCAGCCATGCATCGCCATGCCACCGAGCTTCCATGTCCCGGTTTAGGGTTGACATCCTGTAAATGAAGCTGTCGTGGGTGGACCCTGGATAGTTGGCATATACTGAGGTGATGATTCCCTTGGCATCACATACTACCTGGAGGTTGATGGAATGCCAGTGCTTGCGGTTTCTATAGATGTGCTCAGATGCCCTGGGGGGACGTAGAGCCACATGGGTGCAATCAATGGCACCTAGCACTTTGGGGAATTGTGCCACCCTGTAGAAATCCTGGCTGACAGCCTGCCTTTCTGCAGGTGTTCTGGGCAGGTATATGTGCCTGCGGACTGATGGGCGTGCAGTGATGATGGCCAACACCTGGTGTAGGCACCGTGACTGCGTGGCCTGTGACACCCCCCCCACTATGGCACTTGTCCGCTGAAATGATCCGGTAGCCAAGAAGTGCAGTACATTGAGGACCTTCTCCAGGGGGCTGAGTGCTTGGGAGCACAGGGTGGATGATGTGAGGTCATCCTCCCACTCACTGACCAGGTCGAGTATTATGTGTGGTGGAAACCTGTACCTCCCCTACACCTGGTCATCAGGCATACCAAATAGGCTGGTTCTGGGTGTGAAGATTCTGGCCCTGACTATCCTTCTCCTGCGGTATCCCACGGCCACTGCTGCTAGGAACGGTATATTCATCCTGGCGTCTGAGCTTGTTTGTTGTTTGCGCACTCTTTTATGTTGCGCGGGACGTGCGCCTGCTTAATGCTGGCGTACATGTTTCCGGATTGGACCTTTTTTTTTTGCGCATTGTAGGCGACCGTGTAAATCTTCCCACCCACCCCAGGAATACACGTAACACGCTCTCCCAGGCCCAGTCGCGAGTAAATATTCCCGCCCATCCCTGGAATACACGTACCCCACTCTCACAGGCCCAGTCGCGTGTGGAACTTCACGCGCACACCGAAATACACGTACCCTGCAAATTCGCGTGTGAAACTTCCCGCGCACCCCGAAATACACATGCCCAGGGCAATCGCGTGTGGAACTTCCCGCGAACCCCGTAATAGACGTACCCTGCTGATATCGCGTGTGGAAGTTCACGCGGACCCATAATACATGTACCCTGATGGAATCGCGTGTGAGACTACCCGCGCACCCCTGGAATACACGTACCCAGGCAAATCGCACGGCTGGGGTGTGGGGGTGCTGGGAGACATGAGTGGGGGCCTGGTGGAGGGTGCCCTGCACTGCTGGGGGGTGGGGGTGCTGGGAGACAGTAGTGGGGGCCTGGTGGAGGGTGCCCCTGGATGCAGGGGGGTGGGGGTGCTGGGAGACACAAGAGTGGGGGCCTGGTGGAGGTTGCCCCTGGATGCAGGGATGTGGGGGTGCAGGGGGACATGAGCGGGGGCCTGGTGGAGGGTGCCCCTGGATGCAGGGGGTTGGGGGTGCAGGGGGACATGAGTGGGGGCCTGGTGGAGGGTGCCCCTGGATGCAGGGTGGTTGGGGTGCAGGGGGACATGAGTGGGGGCCTGGTGGAGGGTGCCCTGCACTGCTGGGGGGTGGGGGTGCTAGGGGACATGAGTGGGGGCCTGGTGGAAAGTGCCCTGCACTGTTGGGCGGTGGGGGTGCTGGGAGACATGTGTGGGGGCCTGGTGGAGGGTGCCCTGCACTGCTGGGGGTTGGGGTGCTGGGAGACAGGAGTGGGGGCTTGGTGGAGGGTGCCCCTGGATGCAGGGGGGTGGGGGTGCTGGGAGACATGAGTTGGACATGAGTCGGGGCCTGGTGGAGGGTGCCCTGCACTACTGGGGGGTGAGGGTGCTGGGAGACAGGAGTGGGGGCCTGGTGGAGGGTGCCCCTGGATGCAGGGGGGTGGGGGTGCTGGGAGACATGAGTGGGGGCCTGGTGGAGGGTGCCCCTGGATGCAGGGGGGTGGGGGTGCAGGGGGACATGAGTGGGGGCCTGGTGGAGGGTGCCCCTGGATGCAGGGGGTGGGGGTACAGGGGGACATGAGTGGGGGCCTGGTGGAGGGTGCCCTGCACTGCTGGGGGGTGGGGGTGCTGGGAGACAGGAGTGGGGGCCTGGTGGAGGGTGCCCCTGGATGCAGGGGGGTGGGGGTGCTGGGAGACATGAGTTGGACATGAGTGGGGGCCTGGTAGAGGGTGCCCTGCACTGCTGGGGGGTGGGGGTGCAGGGAGACAGGAGTGGAGGCCTGGTGGAGGGTGCCCCTGGATGCAGGGGGTTGGTGGTGCAGGGGGACAGGAGTGGGGGCCTGGTGGAGGGTGCCCTGCACTGCTGGGGGGTGGGGGTGCTGGGAGACATGTGTGGGGGACTGGTGGAGGGTGCCCCTGGATGCAGGGGGATGAGGGTGCTGGGAGACAGGAGTGGGGGCCTGGTGGAGGGTGCCCTGCACTGCTGGGCTGGGGGGTGGGGGTGCTGGGAGACATGTGTGGGGGCCTGGTGGAGGGTGCCCCTGGATGCAGGGGGGTGGGGGTGCAGGGAGACAGGAGTGGGGGCCTGGTGGAGGGTGCCCTGCACTGCTGGGGGGTGGGGGTGCTGGGAGACATGTGTGGGGGCTTGGTGGAGGGTGCCCCTGGATGCAGGTGGGTGGGGGTGCAGGGGGACATGAGTGGGGGCCTGGTGGAGGGTGCCCCTGGATGTAGGGGGGTGGGGGTGCAGGGGGACATGAGTGGGGGCCTGGTGGAGGGTGCCCTGCACTGCTGGGGGGTGGGGGTGCTGGGGGACATGAGTGGGGGCCTGGTGGAGGGTGCCCTGCACTGCTGGGGGGTGGGGGTGCTGGGAGACATGAGAGGGGTCCTGGTGGAGGGTGCCATGCACTGCTGGGGGGTGGGGGTGCTGGGAGACAAGTTGGGGGCCTGGTGGAGGGTGCCCCTGGATGCTGGGGGGTGGGGGTGCTGGGAGACATGCGTTGGTGGGCAGTAGTGCAAGGTGACATGTGGGTTGGCTGGGGGCATGAGCATGGTGGATGGGCTGCCTGCCGGACATGTGCAGGGGTGCAGGGTAGTCCCCTGTGGTGTGGGCCGCCTGCAGGGGCCGTGGAGGGTGTAGAGGGAACAGCTGGGAGGACCCACACGGCCAAATCACGTGTGGGACTCCCCGGCACCCCCGAAATACACGTAGGCTGCTGGATGCGCGTGTGGAATTTGCCGCGCACCCGGAGTACACGTACCCTGCTGAAATTGCATGTGGAACTTCACGCGCACACCGAAATACACGTACCCTGCTAATTTGCATGTGAGACTTCATGCGCACCCCGGAATACACGTGCCCAGGCCAATCGCGTGTGGAACTTCCCGCGAACCCCGTAATACACGCACACGCTATTTTTCACACAGCGGTCGTCCGTGTTTGTCGGTACCCCTTTCATCATAGCTGTATATGGGTGCTTTTTGTTAGCGCACATTTTGGCGCACATTTATTTCAGGCGCAGGGACGCTACCGCCTGCTTTCTTGTGGTGTACTTGTTTGGCCCTGTGCGCGTCTTTCACCGTGCGCTGGTTTGCCCTATTCGATTCCATGAATACGAGTTGTAGGCGAGCGTGTGGGCGTTCCGCACACTTGCCTCCTGTACTTCCCCCGTGACGCCCATATTTTCACGCATTGTTCCCCATTCCGAGTGTTACGCCCCGTGTTACGCCTACTTTTGTAATGTGCGCCGCACTCTGTGCGATTTCGCAGCGGACGTGGCGCACGCCGTTGGATGACCTGTGCGCCGGCGTGCGCCGCGCACTTTTTCAGCGCACAGCCAATATTTTTCTTGCGCACGGACTTCCATGAATCGATGTGCGCTGGTTTCCATGCGATTTTCGCAGTTGCACTGCGATTTTCGCACTTTTACTGCGAATCGCACGTTTTGGCACCTCTGCGCTGGAATTTTCGGCACACATTAATTCCATGAATCGGCCCGTTAGTTTTAATTCATCACATGTTTTAACAAAGATGTCCAGATTGCGTCTTAAACCTTACGGGGAAGTGAACAAATGGACTGTGTTGTCAGCATAAAACTACGCAGAATACTTCTCCCTACACATGTTAGGGCTATCTAAGCAATCTCTCAACAATGCTGCGAGGATCTCCTCTACATTTATACAGTATAGAAGGGGGGCAAAGACACATCCTTGCCTAACACCCCTTAGTACATCAAAAGTGTCTGTTACCTCGCCCCCAGGCTATATCTCACCACGGCTTTATTGTTATGATACAAAGCCTTGATTATAGAGATCACGTGATCTGGAAAATTCCCCTTCCTAAGGGCTTGCCGAAGTATTCCCCTCAACACATCGTCGAAGGCTGTCTTGAGGTCAACAAAGACAGCATACAACTTCATCGCCCTAATTGTAAAACATTTCTGAATCATTAAAAACTTTGGTGCATGGTGCTTTTATTCTTTTGGAAACCAGCCTAGAGGTTGCTAATGGCATTATTCTCCTCTGCCCAAGTTTGCAAGTAAGGCAGAGTCACCATCGCAAACATTTTTCCTGTGCCTTGTAAAAGTAAAATCAGCTTCTAATTGGCCAGGGACTCTCTACCGCCTTTTTATATATTGGTACTATTAGGGTACATTGCCATGATGCCAGGACCATGTTAAGATGTATCAATGCATTGAACAGTCTACACAGGATTGGTCCCCATACACAGAGTACCAATTAAAAAAAAAATCCAGAGGTTTCCTATCTGGACCGGGTACCTTACCACTTTTTGTGAGAATTTTGCATTTTCTACATCAAGCACAGTCACTTCAAATTCACCAATATCATTTTGCGGTTCCACAATCCACTGGGTTGTCACAACCTCTGAGGGACCCAATACACCCCAGGTGTCATCATATAGATTTGAGAAGTGCTCTCTCCAAGCACCTCCGGGTGTACAACAGTCAGAGGGAGATTCATCTATTGTTTCCTTCTCGCAACCAACTTTCATATCCCCTTATTGAAAAGCTTTCATGAGTCACGACCGTTTTTTTTTAACATATACCCTCTTCTTTTCACTAATTAGCTTTTTGTATTAGAATCTACATTGATGTAAGGTGTGCTCATCTACATTGGTATCACCGTACAGACACTCGAGTAGCTCTTTTGTCGTAAACAGCATTTTTAATTTGTATAGGTTTACTCGTGAAGAATAGGGAGAGGTTACTCATCAAGGTTTAGTAATCTGCCACAATGTCATTATCAGGTGTTCCCCCATTACCTTTCATCTTCAAACTTCCCACTATTGCCCCATACATTTTGGGCTTCATATGTTATGTCCTTAATCTTGGGCCATCTAATGATATTGCATGCATGCCCAGTGATTGCAATATCCTCAGCCCCAAAATGGGAGGTTGGATGAGGCTCTGGGTGGATTTTAAAGCTGATGGTGAGCGGGCGATGGTCACTGACTGGATTCGAAAGCACCTCGAAATGGCTGGTTTTGCCCCAATCCCTGGCCAAAACCATAATATAATTTCAGGTGCCATTTACTCCCTTATATATTTTACCTGTGGGTTGTCAATTAGGAGTCCCCTCTGGGATGATGATGTGGACTTCCAGCAAAGGGGGCTTAATGGCATTAAGATCTGTCTTCAGAAAGTAGCAAGCAATTTTCCACTGAGCAATGGTAGAGTTCAACATTAATATGTGCCTCCACCCCATTTGAATTATAAGATGAAAAGGAAGTATTGCACCTGTCTGCTATCTCTGCCAAAAGCTCACAAAGGCTGGCACTGTAGCTTAAAGGCACTCTGTCAATGTTTACTACATGAGTAGTAAATGAAGGATGGTGTCAGGAGATGTGTTGCAGGTCAGCAAATGGAGGGGAAAAGGAGTGTGCAGGGAAGTGATCATTGAAGGTGGGTGCGCAGAGCAAAGTTGAATTCAGTAAAGATGAGATGAATGGAGTAAGCACGTTTAGGATTGTGAGCTGGAGAGAGATATGGACTTCATCGAGATAGGGAACCAGGGAGTTGGGATTGAATTTAAATCTAGCGACAAATAATGGGTGGGTTGGGAGAGTGGTATATGGATAAAGATGGTGAAGTGCATGTGTACTGATAGTGTGGTTAGAGGGGGAGTGGTCAATTGTGGGTGCAGAGCAAACCAGTGTTTTTTGAGAGGCTAAGCAGGTTTACTAGTTACAAGTGAGATAGGAGTCAAGCTGGAGCATTGGGGTCTTAGACATACTAGAAATGTTGAATTCACCCATTATGATAGCAGGACATCAGCTGTGAATGAGCAAGTGAGTAATACTTTATTTCTGCTTTTGCCATTTACAAACAGATAAAAGCAGTCACACACAAGCATATCCAAAATGTAACACTTAAATATACAAATATCTGCTAGATACAAAAATAATCCTAATAAATCTAATGCTTGGAACATCAACCTCCATTCGCATGCCACCCCTAGGACACTCTGACCCAATCACAATAGCTTTCTGAAATGCATATGCAGAATACAGTCTAGGGCAGAGCTAATTTAGCTACCCCAGATTTTACTACTGTATATAACAGATGAGTGAACCATGGCTTCAATAACCTGGATACATTTATCGAGTCTGTGGGGGTCATTACGAGTTAGGCATTAAGGGGTTAACGGTGCCGGTAAAGGTGCCGGCGGCATCAACCCCTTAACACCTCATTACGAGTCTGCTCGCAGGAATCCGCTAAGGGCGCCTGGTTTTACCAGGCGCCCATAGCGGATCCCGCAAGCAGACCAGGGTGCTAACAACGGGCGCGTTAGTAACGGGCCTGTTGTTAGCACCCTCCCCATTCCCATTGAGCCCGATGATCACACAGTCACACATTAGCACGGATGGCTAATTTTATCACCTCGTTCCTTCCCCGTTCTGTTTTGGGACGTTTTTTTACAGCCTTCCCGGCACGATCTCACGTGTACCAACACGTTTTCAATCTCGAATTTGCTGGCCATCCAAGGCACGCCACCTAGCCTTCACGGACGCTCATACAGCTATGCCACTATGCATCCCTTTTTCATGGCGCTTGATTGAATGACCCATGCAATAGCTGGCATTTTTAGGCACCACCACTCAGCCTCCAGAAACGCCCGTATAGTTATGGGTTCCTGCTCCACCTTCGACTTGGAGCCGTGCTGTGATCTCCCACAACACTGTCTCTTGGCACAATAGACCACAACGCATACCTCTACTCCACCATTATGCATCACTAATGCATATAACTCCACAGAGGTCCTACTCTTCATAGTCTCCGGCTATTACAGGCATTCAAGTCAGCCTCCACACGGATGGGACATCACCCACGCTCCTGTACCGTTAGGCCTGTTCTGACACCAATGTCCCGAGGCAGACACTTGACCGGTGTTCACCAACCCGGGTCGGTCATAGTAGATAGGACCCTCAGAATAACAGGACAAAATTCAGCTCTTGTCCATTCCTTCTAGCTTTGCCTTCGGTGCCATTCGGTGACGCTCCTGCATTCTGGACACTCCAGTGATGGTTAAAGTACAGGCAACATGGACCCACATCCATAGCAGCAGTGTACTAAAAGACACCACACCTACCTGTCTCCACGCACAGATGCAGTCGGAGACCAACAGAAGCTTCACCACCATATTGTCTTTCGGCTGACGGTAAGCTTCTGCCCAATGATGCACTTCCTTGTGCACTCATTTGACACTAATCAGTCACTAATAAGTATCTTAAATTGAAAATAATTTTGGAGATCCCACACCTCCCTAACCTATTGTTCATCCTTCACCCCCATCCTGAAGAAGGCCATCCCAGCTGCTAAGGTCTAGTCTACATTCCGTGTGGCCGAAACACTACAGTGTCGATCTATGACACAACTCCATTTTACATTTACCTGTTCACACTTTTTGTTGTGGTTTCTATGACAATACCCACGGACCGACAGAGGTCCAGGACTGCACTCACTCTTGTTTTGTGAATCAATGTTGAAATTATCTTCAAGAGATTTTGCACCGTTATGAGGCTAATACCCTCTACACTAAAGAGGGAGGTATCTAGTGGTACCCCTTGAAAGCTAAATGTATAACTGTCTGTTTATCTGTGATCCTGCAAATAAGTGATTTGTTCTATGTATTATCACTAAAATTCTGAGATTAAATTCATATATCCTGAATTTCCACGGTGTGGTTCTCCCATCCTGATTCTTTTTTGAATGACGACTGCAATGTGTCATAACCATGTATGTACTAATTGCTTATTTGCACTTATCAATATTTTATGTATGTTGTTGATTTATGGTTTTTACACCAAGCTGAGAAACTTAAGTTATCCACTGGCCATTCCTCAAGTCTAGCGGCTATGCAACTGTCAAAGATCTTGAAGGCAATATTGAGGAAAGATATAGGCTGATAGCATTAGGGGTCTGCACGTAAGCCCTTTTTAAAGACAGGGTTGATAACACTTTTGTTCCCAGAGAATGGAAGAACCAGAGTACACATAATGACATTAAATAGTTCAAGCAAGATTGGGCCCACCAACCCGGGAATCATGTAAAAATATCTGATTTAACACCATCTGGGCCAAGTCCCTCGCTGAGCTTGTCACCGTTGATGGCACGCAACACCTCGCGGATTGAAAAAATAACCCTGCTGTTAGAGCTACATAATCTTCAGGCACTAAGAAAGGCAGTTACGTCCACATTAAACAGCATTGCTCTATAACGGAACACCTAGCTAGACAGTGATACTGCACTCCCACCCTCTTACGCTCTATTAAGGAAACTATAAGCAACAAGGTTCCAAATACCTTTCTCGTTATTCTACCTTATTTTCTTGTCCAGCAGATCCCACTGCAACTCCATAAATATTTTTTCTTAGCCTTTAGACATTTTAAATTTAGATTTAGATTGGAGTCAGAATATGTTGAATCCTGTTCCATAAGAGAAGTAATGGATTGTGGTGGCTTTCGGGGCCCTTGTGTACCTCAAAATCTATCGCCTGAAAAGAAAAGAAATCCACTAGACAACAGTCAATCAAATATGTAAGCATCCCTAGGCAGCGCGTCTCCAGGTCACCTCCCATTTGACTCAACCAGGGAGGTGAGCAACAAAAACGAATCAAGTAAAGTTCCTCAGGAGTCCCCAATAGGCGTATACTGACTCCTCTTTGGAATGTCACAGGTGGCTTCAAGTAGAATCCTGTCAGGATCAAATACTGTAATCCCACGCAATTTAGCGTGAAAGTCCCCCATAATGATTGCACTTGAATTACTGATAGTTGCAAGTAAATCAGCTAACCACCTGTTTGATGTTAGTATAGACTTCAGTTTTTCCTTTGGATGTAAATAGACATTAATATTAAGAAACGTACAATCTACCCACTACTGGGGGAAATAGAGACTACTAAAGTTTGATAGGAGGGACTATGAATGAGTGCTGGGTGACAGTTGAGGGCCCTACGAACTAGGGTCGCCAAACCTTTTCTCTGCTGACTGAGGCCCTTATGAGTAGTGGCATGTGTGAATAACCACTAATCATGAAATGGATTAACAAGCTGAGAATCATCCGCAAGCCAAGTCTCTTGCAGACAAAGTTGGTCATGGATTTTCCGGGTGCCCTACTTTGCTGCGGACTCCGGCCACATTCCAGCTTAGCAGTTTCACCAAAGAATCTGGTGAGCATCCTTGGTCATTTGCACCGCCCCGCCTGCTTGTCCTAGTTGTCTTATTTCTACCAGAGTTAACTACAGGGGTATGAATCGAATCTGATTCGAGAAAAAATAAAGTAGCTTTATAGGAGCGGCCTGTGAAGAGTAAGCATAGACCTTCTCCTGGACTTCTTTAGAGATAGTAGGGGCTAGCCGAGCCAATCTCTACTCTAAATTCTCTCTAGTCAGGACTATAATTAGACAATTTGGATTTGCAATTGCAACAGAAGGCAGCTTGGAATCAGCCATACTCAAAACTGGTCCTGCTATACCAACTGGCTCACAGGGAGTAGAGCATGCATAATGTAGATGGCAAATATGGGGCATTATATCCTCGTGAACATCGATCCCTTTCAGCAGCAATTCATCACAACAGTTTAATGTCCAAGAGGGAAAGAATTAATTGGTGAAGCAGAAGTGAACATTGCACCCTTTACAGAGCATGCAATCAGAAAGAATGCAAACACTTGGAAAAGGTTTAAAAGAAATATCATTAACGCCTAAAACATCCAACATGGCCTTGACTAGAGTTCTTCTATAAAAATTCTTATTGCCATATATTAAGCACTTAAAACATAGACGTACATTATTTTCCCACCATCCAGCCAGAGGGTCTTCACTGGTTTCAGTTCCCCTTGTGCCTGATTTACTCAGGGGCACATGCAAACTTGCAGAGTTCATCCTCATGCCCTGCAGACCTAGATAGGTAGTACTAGTAAGCACTCTGTGTCCATGCTTTGATTCAAGGACAACATGAAGACGAGACTCCACACACTCAAGAAGAGCTAGATTCAACACATAAAGAGATGGCACACCAACAGAACCACTTTTACCAACCAGAGCAGAGTCCTTAACTTTGCTTGCTCATGGATGGCTTTCTACAACACCCCAAGGCTTTGGCTTGGCAGCAGAGCGACATGTATGGGCAGTAGGGAAGTTTGTGGAGGATCACTGAAAAGTGACATTAATCCATGCTTGTTCCTTCACACATCAAACTGTTGAACAAACCAGTAAAGGCTACTACTTCGAAGGTGCCAATGACATAATTGAGCCGTGTCAAAGCACATTCCAACTTCAAGATATTTAGACTGAACCTATGGATTTTCAAGACTGAGTGGTGTAATGACTCCAATGGAGTCATCACTGATCTGCTGACAGAGATATCCTCCCATGTGGTCAGGGGACAGCAGAATGTACCTGGGCCTGACCCTGGAGGGTGGCTATATGAGGGAGGATTACATGGAAGGAGACAACTTCGATGGAGATGTCATGGCATCATTGGATGGGACATGGTATCCCCCATTTGCCTTTGAAGATAATCTCTCATACCGAATAGCGTCATGGACTATTGTCATAAAGCTACACCTCCCCCTAGGAAGAAAAGGGAAAAACCTTTCCCTGAATCACAAAGATCAAACTTCCAACCTTGGTCCACTTTGTGAAAATTAAAAGACCGGCTTTTCCAGTTCCATTTTTCCATCATCTAAACTGTATTTACAATTTAGAACTGGGGAAAGTGGTTATTCATGATTTTTAAACCAGCCATCAACTATGGACTTCTTTTCCCAGAATCACCCAAATACTGGAACGAGGAATAGGGAAAGAACAGTGCATAATGTAAGAAACCACAAGCCCCCCAAGCACTCTAGTTGTTTGCTGAAAACACCTGAGTGGGCAAATGTAAAGACCAGAAGCAAATTGGTAGAGGCTGCTGTTGGCGAGAGAATGTTTAATCTCTCTGCGAGGCTCGGGTATCTGAAAGGCACAGATGTGTGTGATTGGAGCATGGTGGCTAACCATCCAGGAGGAAGGGAGGTGCTGCAGAAACACCAGAAGCAGCTGAGATACTCCTGCGCGTTTGCCAACCGCAAAAAGCAGTACCTTCCTTGCCTGAGTCTCAAGCAAAGCTGGCGTGCTGAAGAGCAGCTGAGAGAGAAGGAAGACAAAGGGAAAGCAGTCACAAGTGGAAATCAGGCAGTCTACCTTTGCCGGTTCAACGCGAACAAGCCAGAGAATGCCAACAAGAGCTGTTGAGTCAAGCCAAGGATAGTGGGAACATCGGGGCATATCAGCAACTGTGCTAAATGTGAATGATAATAAACAAAAGAGAAGAAAGACAGAAAGTGAATAGACTGATTTTAAAAAGGGGAAGTGAATTGCAATCAAGGTCCTTTTCAGCATGCAAATTCATGGAATGCAAATACATTGGGATATTGAATAAAATAATATATCGACAGAGTATATTATCCAACCAAGTAAATGTGCAATTGTGGATGTGGATAGTAACATCAAGTGAACATAAGAAACCCTGGCAGGAGACTATACCAGGCAATCACGAGTGTGTGAATACAAGAAACACTGGCAGGAGAGTGTACCAGGCAAGTACAAGTGAGTGAATACAATACATTCATGCAGGAGAATATACCAGGCAATTGCAAGTGTGTGGATACAATAAATCATAAGAAGGAATATAATAACTGTGTTGAACAAGATACAAAGGAACAACATCCTGGCAGAAAGGTAAACCAGGATTTCTAAAAGAAACAGAATTATAAGGATAAACAGCTTTGTATGTGACAGTGTTATTGTAGGTCAAGAAAGACACAAGGCACTGTTGTATAAAGAACTATTTGTATTAAAGATGAATCCAGGGGAACGGAGCTACCCTATGGAACTTCTTTATCTTTGGAGAACTGTTTATTTTGTTGCACTATTTCTTCTTCCTTTAAGAACATTTTTACAAAAAGCATCACAAGTTGAATTCACCATCCCATGTTCACCTTATAGTCTGATTTATAGTGTTAGGGTCACAATAGAAATTTTGGAGACAAGGACAGTTTTTATTTTGACATGCGGACACAGACAGATCCATAGTTTTGGTTTAGGAAGGGAAATTCCTCTTTGAGTAGGGTCAGAGAGGCCGTTTCACAACCCTTTTATTTTCAATAAAAGTCTTTAACCAAAACACATGGCACACTTGTGTGTGAGTTTCATTCCTGACTCTTCACAGTGGGCTATGAATTTGTTGTTCCACCTGACCCAAAGACACTGACACATTCCCAGTACAAATCTAAGCTACTGAGCAATCAATGTGGAAACATAATGCTGCAGTGCAAACTTAAAGCTATCAAACAACATCTCAGACATGTGTAAAGTGACAAGAAGCCAGGCTTATCTCTATTGATCCTAAAACAAAAAGGGCACGGTTAGAGAATCTATGCTCTATTTGTCACTACCTGACATCCGAGACAACCTGGGGCCTGGAGTCTGGTTAGATTCCCATTCCATACCTTCATTAAGGGAATCTACATGGTAATTTTGTTTTTGTTCCCCTTTGAAATATAAGAAATGTAATGTTCTTCATTAAATAATACAGACTAAGAATTGCTTTACAATAACATTTCTTGTAATCAATGTTAAACACAAGAACAACTGTTTCAATGAAAATAACATGATGTAATGCAAAGGAGCTTCTGTAAGCATGCTGCCATGTAAAAAGCAAATATAATAAACTGTATAACTTGAATTTTCTATTCTACAAGGAAATGATGAACATAATATTTCATAGCACATGATTGGTTAGCTATATTTATCCACACAACAATTTAGTATTAGCTTGTTATTACAAATAAAAACAGGGTAAATATCACGTTTCAGTTAACTAGAATAATATATATCTCAAGTCACTTTTCTATACTGTGAAAATAAGCTGTGAACTTTGGTTCACCTAAACTGGATTTGTGCTAGTGTCGGTTTTCTTAAAGCATGAATTTGCAATGGTCTCCTTATCATTCACATTGATGAATGATTTAAGGATTAACAGACAGCTCATGTCCATCAAGGACAAAGATCTGTTTTAAAAATATGAAAACTAAGTCAACATGAATTCCAAACCCATGACATAGTACACTCACTTCACTTTATGGTCTAGTTTTTGGTTAGTTTATTTGGATGTCCACCCTGGTATGTGTATTTCAGGGGTTCGCGTGAAGTTTCTCACGCGATCGGGCCTGGGGGAGCGGGCTACGTGTATTTCAGGGGTTCGCGTGAAGTTTCTCACGCGATCGGGCCTGGGGGAGCGGGCTACGTGTATTTCAGGGGTTCGCGTGAAGTTTTTCACGCGATCGGGCCTGGGGGGGAGCGGGGTACCACTCACCGTCTGCCTTGCGTGTAGAAGAACGCGTAGCCAACAACCGCTGTGAAGTAATAGCGTGTGAACCCCAACGGATGGAAAACACACGCACTGCACGAAAAGCACGTACAGAGCAGTTCAAAGGCACGCGGGATCTCCAAGCCCTGCCAGGGCAACGCCCATGCGCGAAACGTCACAGACGCTCTTACGCTGTAAGGGCCTTTGGTCCAATGAAATTGCGTACACGTGCTGACACGCTTACGCGCTAAGGGCCTTTCCTCGAATATCACGCTAACGTGCAGGATTTTCACGTGCCAAATCACTCCGTATCAAGCTGGCCACGCGAAAACACACGGAAGACCACGCTCCTGCCCAGAAGGGCGAATTACTGCCCCCCAGTGCCCCGAGCAGCCTCCCACGTGCCATCTGCTGCTGCCTGCCTGCCTGCCTGCCTGCCTGCTGCCACCGTGCCCTGCCATTTGGTGCCTGCACATCAGCCATCTGCAGGGGTCCAGTTGCTGTGTCCACCCCTGCTGGAACTGAAGACTCCCGACTGGGATTACATCGCTCCACAGCCCAGCCCCAGGACCCAGTTGCCCACCCACACCTGCCTCTGGGGTTGCCATGTCGGGCACTTCCACATCTGGCACCAGTGGCAACCCCAGGCCAGAGGGGCAGAGGGGCACCAGCTTCACTGCCACCGAAGTTGGTGTCCTGGTGGAGCATGTCCTGGGGCAGTATGATGCCCTCTTTGGATCGTCCCGCGCCAGCAAGGAAGGAAGGGAGAGGATCTGGGCCGACTGTGTGGTTGCCATCAACGCGGAGGGGGTGGCAACCCGCAACGTCCTGAAGATCAAGAAGCGCTGGGAGGACTTGAGGTCCAGGACCCTTGTGAAGGCCCGGCGCCTCGTGGAGGGGGGCCGGGGCCGCATGAGTTCCATCCAGATGAGGGTCCTGGAACGCGTACACCCAGCGCTCCACGCCCAGGTCCTTGAGAGGGAGAACCGTCTGGAGTTGAGCGGTAAGTGGCCAAGCATTGCTGTGTGAGACAGGGCATGTTGCAGTGTGCTGGCTGTCTGATACTTGCCTGTATGTGTGACATAGGCCATGTACGCATGTATGTGTGCAGGGACATCATGGTAATGCATGTGCGACCAGTAATGTGTGAACCGCACGGTTGTTGCATGTGTTTAAATGCGACATGGGGAGCCCTATGCAGATTGTACACATGAGAGCATGGCAGTCTCTGTTCCTGGACATGGGTGGGGTGAGGGATGGGTGCTGATGCCAGGTACATATATGATATGCATGTCTGTGTGCCTGACCTGCGTGTCTGTGACATGTGAATGCCATGGATGCATGACACATGTCTGTGACAATGTAAAGATTCACTGATGCAGCCTAGTCATCCTTGTATCCACTGTGATTGGGGTGTACGGGGCCAGATGGATGTGACTGAGGTGAAGTGTGTGCATGTGATAGGCATGACCCATGATGCATGTGAGTTCCATTACATTGTATGTTTCAAGAGTCCATTGGACATGTATGGAAATGTCCATGGCATGCACCATGACTGTCACTGTGTGTGTTTTGCCTGGACTGACACATGTGTTGTGGAGGGACATGATGGAAGTGTACTTTGACAGTGGCACTCATCTGCTATTGCTTCCTGTCTAGGGGGCCATTGTACAGTACCCTGATGCTTGTGTTCTATGTCTCCCTCTACGCAGCGGCTAGTGAAGAAGAGGGCGGAACGGTGCTGTGGAGCAAGGCGGCGGGGATGCCCCCACGGCTGCAGCGGAAGGGGTGGGTGAGCCCCCACTGGGGCCTGCTACGGCGGAAGACGGTGAGGAGCCATCCAGGTTGGTGGTTTCCACAGAGGAGGAGGAGGCTGCCACTGAGGCGCACATGGGGCCTGGTGGGGGCATCCCTGCTGGTGCAAGTGGTGCAGTCCAGGGGCAGGGGCAGGAGGCAGCACAGGTCACCGTGGAGGGGCCTGTGCATGTTGCTGTCCCTGACCCTGTGGGTGCACCACCATGCACCAGCAGGGATGCCCCGTCCCAGGCCCGTCCGCAGGTAGAGGGGATGTCCATGTCATCTGACTCCCCTCCACCTGCGGACGAGGGGACCCCTGGCCGTATGGAGAAGGTCCTGATTGGGGTCGCGATGCGCACGGCTGTGATTCGTGATGCCGTGCGTGCTTCCCAGAGGAGCACGCACGTCATCACGAAGAGCACCGTGCCGATGTGGCCCAATTGGGATCGTCCATGTTCGGGGGTTTCCTGCATGTGTCGGCCAATCTGGCGGCCCTCTCCTCCTCTGTGGAGACTATACGCCAGTCGTTCTCCTTGCCGTCTTCCGGCCCAGATGCCACCAGGGCCCCCTGTGGACCAGCCCTGACCAATGCAGCCAGCTCGGTGGGGATCCCATCCCTGCCACAGTCGGGAGTCGGAGGTCCAGCAGGGGTGGACACCACAGCAACTGTACCCCAGCAGATGGAGGATGTGCCGGCATCATCAGGCAGGGCACGTGCACGACGGCATCAGTGGATTCCATCAGCCTGGATGCCGTCGTGCTGGCAGAGGCAGTTGCGTCGGAGGCAGCAGCAGAGTCAACGTGGGAGGCATCATGGCTCGGGGTCATCAACATCGGAGGGGCAGGCATCGGCCGGAGGGCAGGAGGACCCAGGACAGGAAGTGTCTTCCGTGTGGCTGCGGTTGGGCCAGCAGATAGGTGCGGAGCGGCGGCGGGCGGAAGAGGCGCGGCTCACGATGGTCAGGGCGGAGAACTCCATGCGGAGGGCCCTGAGGTGGGCCGAGTGCCTCGAGGCAATCCGCAGGGGGTTGGAGGAGCAGATGGCGTCATCCCTGCGGACCCTCGGGGCCATGGAACAGGACCGCCTCCGGGACATAGACGAGGAGTTTGATGATGCCCTGGCCCGGAACACCACAGAGTGAGCCGCTGGACTTGCCCGCCGCCTTTGTATATAGTTCTTTAGTTTTAGGTTTCATTTGTTTCTTCTTATGATTTGGAGTCGACGGACACAGCTCCACTTTTTGTATTTAGTTGCATTTTAGTTAGGGTTTTTTGTAGGTTTCCTTTGTTCAGTTGGGCTCATGGACCCTTGGATGTTTTGTACATAGTTCTTCATTGGATTGTTTTATTTTTTTATTTTTTATTTATTCTCCATGGAGCAATGGTCTTTGCATTTATTTTTATCTCTCGGATTGATTTTATTTTTAATGTGACTTTGAACAACAGTTTTTTGGATTTCGATTTGTAGTTTTGATTTTTTTGGACGGACATGCAGCTTATCTTTTTTCATTGCCATTGCAGTTTGTTTCATTTCATTTGCATTCAATTTTTTTTAATGCAATTTTGTTTTCATACTTCACTGTGTGGTATCATCTCATTGGTTTCATGCATGTCATGTTGGGTGTTTTCCCATTCATTTGCAACCATTGTGTGTGACGGACATGGGTTCATTTGCTTTATGAACATTGGGGGTGTAACAAGTAATTTCCATTTCCATGTGGGTGAATGGGTTACTTGGTAGGGCCTTTTGGCTGTGGAGGCTGACCATAACGCACATGATTGGGGATTGTGAGGACCTGGGTGCAGGGGGACATGAGTGGGGGCCTGGTGGAGGCTGCCCCTGGTGGCTGGGGGGTGGGGGTGGTGGGAGACATGAGTGTGGGCCTGGTGGAGGCTGCCCCTGGTGGCTGGGGGGTGGGGGTGATGGGAGACATGAGTGGGGGCCTGGTGGAGGGTGCCCCTGCACTGCTGGGGGGTGGGGGTGGTGGGAGACATGAGTTGGACATGTGTGGGGGCCTGGTGGGGGCTGCCCCTGGATGCTGGGGGGTGGGGGTGGTGGGAGACATGAGTGGGGGCCTGGTGGGGGCTGCCCATGGTGGCTGGGGGGGTGGGGGTGCTGGGTGACATGAGCAGGTGTGCAGGGTAGTCCCCTGTGGTGTCGGCTGCCTGCAGGGGCCGTGGAGGGTGTACAGGGAATGCCTGGGAGCACACAGCCAAATCGCGTGTAGAATTTCCCGCGTACCCCTGTCATACACGTACCCAGCCAAATCGCGTGTGGAAATTCCCGTGCACATACCCGGCCAAATCGCGTGTGGAACTTCCCGTGCACCCCTGAAATACAGGTACCCTGATGGAATCGCGTGTGGAACTTCCCGCGCACCCCTGGAATACACGTACCCTGCTGAAATCGCGTGTGAAACTTGCCCCGCACCCCGAAATACACGTACCCTGCTGAAATCGCGTGTGGCACTTCCCGCGCACCCCTGAGATACGCGTACCCTGCTCGCACGGGCCCAATCGCGTGTGGAAATTCCCGCGCACCCCTGAAATGCACGTACCATGCTGAAATCGCGTGTGGAACGTCCCCCGCACCCAGAAATACACGTACCCTGCTGAAATCGCGTGTGGAACTTCTCGCGCACCCCTGAAATACACGTACCCTGCGGAAATCGCGTGTGGAACTTCCCGCGCACCCCTGAAATACGCATACCCTGCTCGCACAGGGCCAATCGCGTGAGGTACTTCCCGCGCACCCCAGTGATACACATAGCCCGCTTGCCGTGCTGGTACAGGGTTAGCGCAGCCCTTTGCGCTGTATTGGGTATATTGATGGCTTTTCCCTGCGCGAGAGGCGTTCTTGGGGGCGTAACTGGCGCTGCTGCAGGGTCGCTGCGCCACTGTGCGCCACGGCTGGTTTTGGTGGCTGGAATCCATGAATACGCTGTGCGCGGAAATGGATTTTGGCGCACGCAGCTGGCGCAGGGATTCGCACGCGCACACTGTGCGCCTGCCGCGTGCGCCACTTGTGCGCTGAATTCTATGAATTACCCCCTAAATATTCTATACGAGAAATCTCAAAGCTACCATTGATTGGCTACTGAAGTTCGGAAGCAGGTCTAGTTCATCTGTGCCAAATATCATTGACACTATACTACCAATGCCGTACTTACAGTACATAGTACATGGCGGTGACCTCTCCTGTGGTGCTGGGCGGCCAAATTCCAAAGATTGTCTGTCACTGCGGAATAACGCTCTGAAACAGGCAGACAATTTCCCAGGCATGTCAGATTACTGGTGTTGCCTGGTCAATAATTGTACTCGCGAGAACAATACGCCAAATCAAATATCAGGATACTTTGGAATCGGGGCACAACTCACCTGATCAAAGGACAAAGGGAGGTCCGATCAGATTACTAAGGACAACAAAGGACCCACGTGGTTGGTGATTTTGGCCAAACTACCCGCCTCGACATATGGACCCTCGTCAAGATGCCGTCTCGGATCGCGTGCTCACCATCCGGGGATCGGGTTGTGCAGTACTGTTGAGGTGTTGCGTCCCATCCAAGAAGGGGCCCCCTTTCTCACCATCCGATCCCGGTCCAAAAGCCGCATCAACTCTTCAACGAGATGGCATCAATCTCGAGGGTCCCTATTCGGGCAACATCTGTAAAAGCAAAAGAAATATCGAGTCTGAGTACCACAAAGGAAATACACCAAACACGGGCTATAAAGATTCACAGATATTTTATTATGCGCAGTTTACAAAGAAACATAGATACAGATAGCTATCTGGCTCTCAACACCCCACAATGAGTACCTGCCCGTCAAAGAGAGGAGAAAGAGTGCTGGACATCTAAACATTCATGCCTCTATACAATTTCGAAAAATATTGTCCAGCCCCTCTTCATGTTAATAATCTTTGGTCTAGAGTTTGTTCCTAGTTCTATAACATATAGATATATATATTCTTATATTACATAAAGAAGGATTATATCAGATATACCCGCAGACACTTGCTAACCGATTGTGCCAGAAGTACTTACCGGTACAATTGATATAACTCAATATGGGATCTAACCCTATTAATTTAAACATGATCGCCACATTTTTTCTATTGTAGAACGTTCAACACATTGCAAACACTTGCTCCGGGTGCCTGAGTGACACCTGGCATTTGTTTACGTATAATTAGGATGTCACAGTGATGATGTCATGCGTTATGCATGTGTGACATCAATCGTGGCATAAATAGACACTCAACATTGTGGTTGCAAGTGTAAACAGGCCAAACGAAATACGGCCAAACTGCACCCTAGAGGGGCATACATCTTTTTTTGAAGCTTCTAAGACCTAAAGGTAAGGATCTGTTATATGATTATCAGTAGTTGACTTGGCAATATTTACTTAAGAGTAATGGATAGTGGTACCAGAACTAAGTCTAACACCATTTCCTGGATATTATATATCCTTGCAGATGGATTTATGATTCTTTGGATATAGTTCATCAAAACGAAATTTGAGGATCAATTTCTACCTAAATGTGATATTAATGTTGAACCAACGAGACATCGATGCTAGTGAGCCATGCAAATCACAATAACTAGTTACACATATATAGCTAATATTTCATTATCAGCTAGTACAAGCCTATTTATTTGAACACACATGAGCATTGACACATATGAGGACGAGTTTCAGGAGACTGAACTTTGGATAAATAGTAATACTGGTCCTACAGGGTGAGTGTACACACACCCAAATATTATGCACTTGCATGGAGCATGTTGCATGCACAGGGGCACACCACTACCACACCGTGTGGAATGTGGCACACTATTTGATTACTTAAAGTTAACATAACTGTATATCACAACAATGATGTTGGAACTCAGTGTCTGGACTAATGATTGTGGTATACATATTTCAATATCATTACTGCAATACAGTATTAGGTCTGTATTGATAATATAATGGCATGATAAGGTGTACTGGGAACTTATGTATCAAACAGATTCATGCATTTAAGTTGACGTGATTTTTTTTCCTTTTCTTTTTCTCTTCTGTTTTCCTGTTTATGTCTTGATGTCTGTCTGTACCTTTATTATATGGTATAATCTGGAATTTGTTTATTTTTTTTCAGATATATGTCTTATTGGATATTGCTATGGACTTATATGCATCCTTTGGGATGTATTTTATAAGGTGTCCAATTAAGGATCTTATGCTCATTGAATTGTAGGCATTTCAAGTCCATTGTAAGCCTTGACAAAGGCCAATTGTGTCGAAACACATGTTGGCAGGGGCATTGAGGAAATTGAAAATAGGACATATCGGGTATCTAAGAGTTTGTTCACTTTTTCCTCATCATGAATATTATGATGATTTAAATTGCTGGATTAAAATTCTTCTCACATTAATAAATTGGTTAAGCACAATTCTTGTGGTCTAAATCCTCTTTACTGTTTAGGCATTTAAAGATTGCAAGGGTGAAGGGGAAGGAGACAGAGATCTAGTATCATTAAGAAAGAGCTGACAGTTGAAGCTAAAGGAAGAAATGAGTTTGCAAGGGCAGGGGGGTATAGGGTGAAGAGAAGTTGGCTGAAGACTGGTCCTTGAGGAGCACCTACTGGAAGGGTTTTGGGAAAGCAGTATCATAGTACCATGAGATGGAGACATGTAGTCAGAGAGAAAGGATTGTACTCAGTCAAGTAAAAGTCCTGGAAGACAAAGAGGGAAAGAACATTCTGGAAAGATAAGAATCGAGGAGAGGTGAGAGTTGTGGGCAGTGGCATATAATTGGTCATGTGGGTTGAGAGCAGTCTTAATAGAGAATTGGTTTGGCAAGTTTCTTATAGTCAGTAGTCCCTGCCCCATAGGACATTTCCGGTCTCCCTTTTTTCCTTTGGTCTTTTTTGAAACATTTAATTTTTTGCTGTCTATGGGGTTGACAGCCACACGGGCTGTGTGATCTCGAGTATGAGAGCCCTCAAAACATTCCAAGTGGAGTGATTTCTGTTCAGGATCTTCCATTTACAATTTGTAATTTTATTTACAGGTAACATTATTATTGTTTTAAACAGAGCTTGTGTTTATTGGCAAATCATTATTTTCTCTAGGCCTCAGATCTGTTTCTATCACCAATATGTCTGCAGTAATACTTAAGTGGTCCACATTGACACACTGCCAAGTTGGTTTTGAATAATTGAGTGAGGCGGGGTAGTGGTCTTTTCATCATTTAACACAATTAGCTCAGAGTCAAATGCCACCACTGGTTCACCACTGGCTTTGTCCCCCACATTATTTGGCAGAGTGTTGGCACTGTCTCAAATTTAGTTGGCCCTTCAACTTGTTCATGTTTATATTGTTATTAACTGGAATATTAGAGTGCCCTTTCAATTCTTTGTGATAACCACGCTATCAATTGAAGAACAAGATTTAAAGCAGCAAGTGCTTAAATCAAGGACACTGGAAAACTTGTGCAGATGTGTAAAAGGAGACTGAGGAGTGAATGAGTTCTCAATCACTTTCAACTCTGGACTAAAACATTTGGGTTCAAAAGCACCTGAAGAGCTGCTACCACTGGAAACGTCATGGTTGGAACACAACTGCTTACCTTCATGGCATATGCTAGTAAATGAGTGTAAGAAAGAGGAGTTCCATGAAAGAGATCTTTTCTGAGCCTCAGTCAAACAGGTTTGTGAAGTCAATCAATCAACTAGCTTTATTCAGCAATAAAACGCCATCAAAGTTCATCACACAATCATACACACTTCAAATTAACATAAATACAGGAATAAAGATTGCATATGGAATCAAAAACTGGGATGAGACAGTCCAAGGCAAAAAAAGCAAAAAGAACACTAAGAGACAGGATGGGAGAGTATACTCACAGCCCTAGTATCATTCACAGACCTTCTTCAACCCTGATAGCACAAAAACATTGTACAATCTATTACCCTGACACACAGTTTCCTTCAGCTAGAACAGGAACAATAGGCATAATCCTACATTCAATAAAATACTAAAACAAATAACATTTTAAAACATGGGGTGCAAAAGGAATGTAGGGGGAGTATACTTGCAGCCATACTGCAGTTCCTAGTGCTTCATCATACCTGAGGATATAACTAAGATATGCCATCAATTGTGCTAATAGACTTAAAGGTCCTACAGCAGATCCAATTTCAAAGCAGGAAGATATAAAAAACACAGGGAGAGTACACTCACAACCCTTATTACCATTCTTTATACGTCGTCAGATCTCTAAACATAGCTAAAATATGCCATCAGTTGGTTTAATACACAGTTTTCTTTGTTTTAACACATCGCATAACAATAAAAAGTCCTCAGGTGTCTCCTCACCAGTCCCACATAAAGGGCACACACTTGACCCCCCCCCACCCCAGGATCTAGGATTTTGTACCACTTATGACTTCTAGAGTACCCATTCTAAAGCTCATATACAATGTGCTTGTGTATGGTGGTCCAAAATTCGGTTTACTTGTCAAATTACTGGCACCCAATTTCAATATACTTGCTGCTTCTATCATTCTCCACTTGAAGATAACAATGGATTTGCTCTTTAACCTATTGGATGCTGTCCTCAAGATGCTAACAAAGAAATGTGGAAATCAACTTGCACACCTATGTTATTGATTGTAGAATTGAAATAAAATTTCAGAATGCTAGAAAATAGACTTCAGGTGCAGAGGAGTTAATAAACAAACCTGGCATATGGGTTGTGACATATAACAAAGAACAATAAAGTTCCCAATTGTGGGAACTCCCGTCCCCTGCACACTATTGGTTGCTCCAAAGAAATTTGGAGTCATAAAAGTTTAGAAAGGTACTGTTATTGTATCCATAAATACATCAATTTGTAAACCAATTAGATTAAACAGTTCATATTTTGAAATTGCTTTGTAAGTCTAAGAAATAGACTCGATCACGTTTTCTTGTCAAGTTTGGCTGTTTTAATGGTGGCCTAACGCGTTTCGTGAACAATCACTTCTTCAGGGGCAACATATAAATATTTTCAACACTTTCATTCTAGAAAAAATATATTCAAATAATACACATTAGTACACATGGTAATAACAACATTCACAGTATCAATTTAAAAGACCGCAAGTCATTTTTAGGTATATCGAATGCTTGTTCCTTAGTATGTAATGTGACAACATGTTTAAACCTTATTCATTTAAGAAACAGATTACTATCACATATGTGAACGAGTTATACACAAAAGCGTGTTTTTCTGATTTAAGTATCAAGGATGCTATAAAGAGCAAGAAACTGATGACCTCTAGGTCTATTGGTAACAACTAAACATAATAATAAATGACCCAATTTGATAAAAAAGCTTACCAGAAAGTCTCTGTATTGCATAGCATCAATGATCGAAAATGTGGAGTAAGAGGATGAATGTCCATCCATACTTTTAAATTCGAAATGTCTATTATCAGCTCAATTGCTGGAAAAGGGGATTCCCTAAAACACAAGAAATAAATGTAGATATAAACTTTTATGACTCAAAACATTTTTTGAGCAACCAATAGTGTGCAGAGGACGGGAGTTCCCACAATTGGGAACTTGATTGTCCTCAAGATGCTGTCAGGATTCTCCCAAAGATCCATTTTGTCAATATCAAGCACCATTCCTTTCAGGTGGGCCACCCAAGGTATACATTTTCCCCCAGGTAGACTCAGAAGGTGTTTTAGAGCATCCTGGTATTTGCCAAACCTACTGTGCACCACACATGCACCCAGTATAAGACTGGGAGCAGTGCAGCTTTATCACCGATTGGGCAAATATAGAGTTCAAGGTGGAAGAGTGCATTGGGTGAACTTGTGGGAACTTGGACCATGCTTTTTAGATGTTTGTTTTCCACAATTTCCAAGTTGGCTATATTTGCACATCCCCAAGGTGCTGTGCCATATAATGAGGCTGGGATTCCTTACCTGCAATATAATTCAAAGGCACCTCTGCCATGCCTTCTAAAGAAACTCCTGTGAGAATTGCTATATATCCCTAGAGCAGCGCAAGCCTTAATCAGATATGTAACCCATTTTCATTAAACCTAATCCCTAAATATTCATAGGACTGCACTTGTTCCAGAAGATTTCTTCCCACAGAAATGTGTATTTTAGAATATCGGAAAACTGAGGCCATAAAACAATCGCCTTTGTTTTCCCTATATTCAGATTTACAGGGTAATTCATAGAATTTCGCACAAAAGTGGCGCACGCGGCTGGTGCACAGTGTCCCTGTGCGATACACTGCGCCAGCCGTATGCGAAAAAATCAATTTCATCGCACAGCGTATTCATGGATTTTAGCCTCCAAAACCAGCCGTGGCGCAGAGTGGTGCAGCGACCCTGCAGCAGCGCCAGTTACGCCCCCAAGAACGCCCTCGCGCAAGGAAAAGCCATCAAAATTCCCAATTCATCGCAAATGTCTGCGTTAACCCTGGACCAGTCCACAGGGCTGCCAAACAGCAAACGCCAAGTGGGGAACGTGTTTTTCAGTGGTTCGCGGGAAGTTTCACACGCAAATGTCCTGGGTACGTGTACATCAGGGGTGCGCGTGAAGTAATACACGCGAATCCATCGGGGCACGTGTATTCCAGGGGTGCGCGGGAAGTATCACACGCAAATTCAGCAGGGTATGTGTATTTCCGGGGTGCGCGGGAAGTATCACACGCGATTCCATCAGGGCATGTGTATTTCAGGGGTGCGCGGGGAGTACTACACGTGATTCGTCCGTGTGGGTCCTCCCAGGTGTTCCGTCTACACCCTCCATGGCCCTTGCAGGCAGCCCACACCACAGGGGACTACCCTGCACCCCTGCTCATGTCCCGCAGGCAGCCCATCCACCATTGGCATGCCCCACAGCCAACCCACATGTCACGTTGCACCACTGATCAACAACGCATGTCTCCCAGCACCCTCACCCCCCCAGCACTGTGGGGCACCTGCCAGCAGGCCCCCACACATGTCCAACTCATGTCCCCCTGCACCCCCACCCCCCAGCACTGTGGTGCACCCTCCACCAGGCCCCCACTCATATCTCCCAGCACCCCCCCCCCGCAGTGCAGGGTGCAGGGCACCCTCCACCAGGCCCCACTCATGTCCAACTCATGTCCCCCTGCACCTACATCCCCACCCCCCCCAGCATCCAGGGGCACCCTCCAGCAGGCCCCCACTCATGTCTCCCTGCACCCCCACCCCCCAGCATCCAGGGGCACCCTCCACCAGGCCCCCACTCCTGTCTACCAACCCCCCCAGCCCCCAGCAGTGCGATTCGCCTGGGTACGTGTATTTCAGGGGTGCGCGTGTAGTCTGACACACAAATTCATCAGGGTACGTGTGTTATGGGTCCGCGTGAACTTCCACATGCGATATCAGCAGGGTACGTGTATTACGGGGTTCGCCGGAAGTTCCACACGCGATTTCCCTGGGTACGTGTATTTCGGAGTGCGCGAGAAGTTCCACACGCGATTGCCCTGGGTACGTGTATTTCGGGGTGCGCGGGAAGTTCCACACGCGATTGCCCTGGGTGCGTGTATTTCGGGGTGCGCGGGAAGTTCCACACGCGATTGCCCTGTGTACGTGTATTTCAAGGTGCGCGGGAAGTTCCACATGCGATTTCAGCAGGGTACGTGTATTCCAAGGTGCGCAGGAAATTCCACACGCGAATCCAGCAGCCTACGTGTATTCCGGGGGTGCCGTGGAGTCCTACATGTGAATCGGCCGTGTGGGTCCTCCCAGCTGTTCACTCTACACACTCCAGGGCCCCTGCAGGCGGCCCACACCACAGGGGGCTACCCTGCACATGTCCCGCAGGCAGCCCATCCACCATGGCCATGCCCCCCAGCCAACCCACATGTCACCTTGCACCACTGTCGACCAATGCAAGTCTCCCAGCACCCCCACCCCCCAGCACTGTGGGGAACCCTCCACCAGGCCCCCACTCATGTCCAACTCATGTCCCCCAGCTCCCCCACCCCCCACCAGTCAGGGGTACCTGCCAGCAGGCCCCCACTCCTGTCTACCTGCACCCCCACCCCCAGCACTGTGGGGCACCCTCCACCAGGCCCCACTCATGTCCAACTCATGTCTCCCAGCACCCCCACCCCCCACCAGTCAGGGGCACCTGCCAGCAGGCCCCCACTCATGTCAAACTCATGTCCCCCTGCACCCCCACCCCCAGCACTGTGGGGTACCCTCCACCAGGCCCCCACTCCTGTCTCTCTGCACCCCCACCCCCCAGCAGTGCAGGGCACCCTCCACCAGGCCCCACTCATGTCCAATTCATGTCCGCCTGCACCCCACCCCCCAGCACTGTGGGGCACCCTCCACCAGGCCCCCACTCATGTCCAACTCATGTCTCCCAGCACCCCCACCCCCCTGCATCCAGGGGCACCCTCCACCTGGCCCCCACACATGTCTCCAGCACCCCCACCGCTCAGCAGTGCAGGGCACCCTCCACCAGGCCCCCACTCCTGTCTCCCTGCATCCCCGCCCCCTAGCACTGTGGGCACCCTCCACCAGGCCCCACTCATGTCCAACTCATGTCTCCCAGCACCCCCACCCTCCACCAGTCAGGGGCACCTGCCAGCAGGCCCCCACTCAGGTCCAACTCATGTCCCCCTGCACCCCCACCCCCCTGCATCCAGGGGCACCCTCCACCAGGCCCCAGTCATGTCCAACTCATGTCTCCCAGCACCCCCACCCCCCACCAGTCAGGGTCACCTGCCAGCAGGCCCCCACTCATGTCCAACTCATGTCCCCCTGCACCCCCACCCCCCAGCACTGTGGGGCACCCTCCACCAGGCCCCCACTCCTGTCCCCCTGCACCCCCATCCCCCTGCATCCAGGGACACCCTCCACCAGCCCCCCACTCCTGTCTCCCTGCACCCCCACCCCCCAGAAGTGCAGGGCACCCTCCACCAGGCCCCACTCATGTCCAACTCATGTCCCCCTGCACTCCCACCCCCCAGCACTGTGGGGCACCCTCCACCAGGCCCCCACTCCTGTCTCCCTGCACCCCCACCCCCTGCATCCAGGGGCACCCTCACCCAGGCCCCCACTCCTGTCTCCCAGCACCGCCACCCCCCAGCAGTCAGGGGCACCTGCCAGCAGGCCCCCACACATGTCCCCCAGCCAACACGACATCACAATCTAGATCCCTGGCCCTTATGGGCAGCCTCCACATGCCAAACACCCACCCAAGTATTGCATCCACCCACTTAGAAATGCCAATTACATGATACAACCCCAATGGCAAGTATATAAATGAACACATCTCCCTCACATACACACAATGGGTGTCAGGGAATGTCAAAACCCATATCATGACATGCATGAAACCAATGAGATGATACTACACATTGAAGTATGATGAAAAAATATGTATTAAAAGCAACATAAATGGAATCAAAAATAAACAAACAAAAATGTGAATTAAAAACAAAAAGCAGCATGTCCATAAAATAATGTAAAACCACAAATCATAATCCAAAGGAAAGGTGTCCAAAGTCACAGTTCACAAAAGTAAATCCAATGCAAAATTAAAACCAAAAACCATTGTTCCATGGGTAAAATCAAAATGAAAAAAAAATCCCAACAGTCAACTATATACAGATAAACAATCCAGGGTCCATTATCCCAACAGAAGAAATGAAACCTATCTAATAAGACTTCCTAATAAAAAATAACTATATACAAAAATGTGGCCCATTGTCCAAAAGGTCCAAAAAATATAAAAAAGCAAAGGAAACCTAACACTAACTACAGAACTATTTACAAGGGCAGCGGGCTAGTCCGACGGCTCACTTCGGGATGTTCCGGGCCAGGGCATCATCAAACTCCTGCTCAATGTCCCGGAGGCGGTCCACCTCCATGGCCCCAGAGGGTCCGCAGGGCCGACGATATGTTCATACTCCAACGCCCTGCGGATTGCCTCGAGGCACTGGGCCCGCCTCAGGGCCCTCAGCATGGAGTTCTCCGCCCTGACCATCGTGAGCCGTGCCTCTTCCGCCCGCTGCCGCTCCGCATCTATGGCGTGGCCCAACCGCTGCCACACGGAAGACACTTCCCGTCCTGGGTCCTCCTGCCCTCCGGCCGATGCCTACCCCTCCAATGTCGAAGGCCCCGAGCCATCATGGCTCCCACCTCATTGCTGCTGCTGCTGTGCCTGTGCCCGTGCCCTGGCTCCTGCTGCCTGCACATCCTCCACCGGCTGGGGTGCAGTCGTTGATGTGGTCACCCCTGCTGGACGTTCGACTACCGACTGTGGCAGGGATGCCTCCTCCACCAGCCTGGCCGCACTGTCAGAGGCAGCTCCACAGGGCACCCAGGTGACAAATGGGTGGGAAGATGGCATGGAGGACGACTGGCGCATAGGGTGTTCAGTTGAGGAGGGGGTTGGAGCAAGCTGCAGCAAATGGAGGGATCCGGCCTGGGTGACCTGTCCCAGTAGGCCGACGCGGTCAACGAGCCATTCGATATGACGTGCAGTCTCCTCATGAAAAGACTGCAGGTCACCTCGCATGGCCTGTTGACGCAACGCCACACCAGTCAGGACAGGCTCAACCCGTACCTGGATAGCCACGTCCGCAGGCAGAGGAAGGCCAGTTGTTGTGAGCTCATCCCCTGTCTGAAAACGGGTCTGGACGTAGGCATCCCTGCTGGTGCAAGATGACGCAGTGACAGGATCAGGGACAGGATTGCACACAGGCACTTCTGCGGCGGCCTGTGCTGCCTCCTGTCCCTGGTCCTGCACTGCACCACTAGCACCAGTGGAATCCCCACCTCCAGACCCCGTCTCTGTCGCTTGCACAGCCTCCTCCTACACCAAACCCCCCACCAACCTGGATGACTCCGTGCCATCTCCCCCTGTGGGCCCTGTGGGGTCCCAGCTGCCCCTTCTGCTGCCGAGGAGTCCAACTCTGACCTCCGCCTCTTGGACCTCCCCCCGGCAGCTGCGGCCTGGGACGCGGCACCGGACTCCTCACTCCCCGACGAGATCACAACCTGGGAGGGGAGCCGGGCCTTGCGTCTCCGGCTGGCGGTGCGATCCCCGCCGCTGTGCTCCACAGCACCTTCTCCGCCCTCTTCATCAGTTGACGCTGCAGACAGGGAGAAATAAAACACAGGCATCAGGGCACTGTACAATGAACACATACACACATGACAGTTGTACATGAGTGGCATTGGCAAACCTCAGACATGGCATCACAATCGCCAACACACATGTCATTTCAACTCGCACACATGAGCCATACCACAGCCATATCACAACAGCCAGCACCATCCATACACATACAACAGCATGAGCAGGCAAAGGTGAACCAGACATCACATGCAACACAGGGAGTGCACTACACATGCACACACACCACCACACTTGCATGCATGTGTACACCTATGCCAACTATCGCAGTGTTCAGATTGGCATCCAAGTCACATCTGCCAATCAGGCTTCCACATCCCGATGTCACATGCATCCATGTTGCATCACTGTTGCACCCTTGTCAAATAAACACACATGCACATGTACACAGTGCTGATACATGCAGCTGAAAACAACATCCATGTGTGACATCACGAACATGCCTACTTACATACACATTCATTCAAACATCTGTGCCCACACAACTGCATATGGCATGCAAGCCTACACACACAAGCACCATCCATGTCTCACACATGACTGCCCTCGCATGTGTTAGCCTCACGGCCCTGTACACCCCCCCATACTTGGCCCCATAAAAACACATGTGCAACCTGCACACTACTGGCACATCGCCACACGCACAGCACACAATCATGATGCATGTACACTTACCGCTCGACTCCAGATGGGTCTGCCTCTCAAGGACCTGGACGTGGAGCACTGGGGATATGCGTTCCAGGACCCTCATCTGATCGTCCGACAAGTGGCCCCGGCGCCCCTTAGCATCCGCTGCCTTCAAGAGGTGCCAGGCCTTGTTGAGGGTCCTGGACCTGAAGTCCTCCCAGCGCTTCTTGACATGATGGAATAGTCGGACTGTCACCCCCTCCGCGTTGATGGCAGTCACGATGGCCGTCCAGATCCAAGTCCGTCCTTCCTTGTCGGCGCGCAAACTCCCGAAGAGGGCATCATACTGCCCCAGGACTTGCTCCACCAGGACACCAACTTTGGTGGCAGTGAAGCTGGTGCCCCTCTGCCTCTCTGGCCGGGGGTTGTCAGTGGTGCCAGATGTTGCAGTGCCCGACATGACAACCCCAGAGGCAGGAGTGGGTGGGCAACTGGGTCCTGGGGCTGGTCTGTGGAGCGATGGAATCCCAGTCGGGAGTCTTCGGTTCCAGCAGGGGTGGTCACAGCAACAGCAGCCCTGGCTGATGTGCAGGCAGCAAATGGCAGGGCACGTGGGCAGCAGGCAATCAGGCAGCAGCAGATGGCAGCTGGGAGCGTGCTCGGGGCTCTGGGGGGCAGTAATTCGGCCTTCTGGGGAGGAGCGTGGTCTTCCGTGTGCTTACGCGTGGCCAGCTTGATACGGAGTGATTTGGCACGTGAAAATCCAGCACGTCTGCGTGTAATTCGAGGAAAGGGCCTTAGCGCGTAAGCGCGTCAGCACACGTACGCAAATGAATTCATTGGCCCAAAGGCCACCAGCGCGTATGCGCGTCTGTGACGTGCGTGCGCGGGCGTTTCCCTGTACACAGGTGCATGTTACACGTCCAATGACTGCACGTCTGAGTGTCAGCTCGTGTAATTGGAGGATGGGGCCTTAGCGCGTACACGTGGAAGTGACGCTGGACGTGTGGGCATCTTTAAAAGGTACGTGTAGAACGCCATTTCTTTGTACGTGCTTTTCGTGGAGAGCGAGTGGGTGAAATCTGTACTTCTTGTCGGTTCACACGCAATTTACTTCACAGCGTTCCAAGTTCGTACTCCCTGTTACCTCTGACAGCTTTTTCTCTTCTTGTCTTTTTCCTGGGCCTGTTTCCTCAAAGAGCGTTCACTTCTCCTGTTGTCCTGTCTCCTCAGACAGCGTACAATTCTTCTTTTGGCGGGGGTGTTGCCAACGTGCACACGCGCGTATTTTTCACGCAATATTTCCTGGCAGACGGTGAGTCGCGCACGTATTTGACATCTGTGCTTGCCCCATGTGTTGCCTACCACTTCAGAGGTCAGTCTAGGCTGCGTGTGACATGCATACGTTCATTTTTGTGTTTCTGGGTGCCACAGCGTAGTGCAGGTTTTTTTTCCACGCACGTGGTCTAGGAGGGGTTGCGTGCACATTATCTCCCTTTTTCGGGGTGCCTGTGCGTTGCGTGACCCGTCATCTTCCCCCAGGGGTCACATACAGTGTTGCTAGAGCACTAGGGTACGAATTCCATCTAGTACCCTACCACTTTGACCCCCAATTGCCCAGGACAATAGTTTACTGCAACTCCCATACGCACAACAACATCAGTGCCATGGTTGGGAGGCAAGCACGCGGTAAGGGTGGCAAAGGTGGGCGAGCCACAAGAGGTGGCCGTGGTGGATACGGTAGGGGACGTGGCCAGGACTTGCAGGGTGCCCCTAGCCCCCCATGTGTGGGTGACCAGTCAGGGACACCCATGTCCCCCCACCCCACTGGTTGAGGGTAACGTGGCTGACACCATCCCTGCTCAGCCCTTGTTGGACCAGCCCATTGTGGCACCAGACCTGGCACAGGGTGACTCCATGGCTGACTTCCAGGTCAGCAGGTCTAGGCCACGTGTGGCGGTGCACGTTGGTGTCACCAGCCCACGTGGATCAGGGGCAGCTATGTCATTTGCTGCCCCGAGTAGGCAGGGTGGGGAGGCTGCAGGGGCAGCTGCGGCTCCATCCACCCCAGCTCTGAGTCTCCCAGCCAGGACAGTGTCGGTCCTAGTCCATCCTGCTGACGTTCCCCCTGACTACATCACACTTCAGCTAATGCCTGCACCAAGTCCCATGGTGAGTGTTCATTCCCACACTCCTAGTACACAGTCCACCGGGGCTCCTGCCCCTAGTGTCCAGAGCGGCGTAGGACACTCAGTATCACCACCACCTTCCAAACGGAAGAGGAAGAGTGCTTGTCCAGTACAGGCTGATGCCCCAGACACGGCTACACAGTCCGGCCCACCAAGGAAGCCCAGCTTCAATCAGGCCGAACTTGATGCACTTGTGGAGTATGTGTCCGCGCATGACAGCGAAATGGTGATTACTGCAGGATGCAAGACCACACCTGCACAACATCAGGCACACTGGCAGACCATTGCGGAACTCATAAGTGCCCTTGGATTCGTGAGGCGCACAGCTAATGATTGCTACAAGCGCTGGAATGACCTTAAGCGCAGGGCAAAGAAAAAGCTGGCCTCATACACCACTCAAGTCATGCCGCAACTCTAGTGACTGGAGGTGGGTCTCCGGCAGAGGACATAGAATTTACTCCACATGAGTATGTTGCTGGGACCTACGTCATGGAGGAACAGATCCAAGGCGTGGGAGACCTGCCAGATTACGAGGCATTGTCCGGTGAGTGCACATGCATGTGTGTGTCATCCATGTGCATGGTGTGTGTGAGAGTGCTTCTGATTGAGTGCCAGGTGAGGGGGTGTGTGTCTGAGTGGTTTGGGTCACCCATATGCTTCATCCAATACATTCTGCGCACCAGGATTTGGGTGTTGCAGTATCCCTTCTGGCAACAGTAGACATTCAGCCCAACCTCACGCCAGTTGCCCTTGAAGTGTCATCTTGCCACAACATAGTTGCATATTATTCTGTGTTCATTCAGGCTGATTGTCTCATTTCCACCACTTTCACTAGGCAATTCTCAGTCCTATTGTCACATGTGTGACATGGCTAGAGTACATGCCATCTGTGTGATGGCATGTGTCATGTATGTGTATTGGACATGCCAATCACAGGCCAATGTGTGATGGCACTGCTAGGCAGCATGCAGCAAATTTGTTGGTCTTCCATATTGGTGTCATCAATGTGTGCCATTTGCCTCCCCTTCATAAGCAATGACAGTGCATGCATGGGAGGGTTATAGTCATGTGGGACATGTGTCAATTAAGTACTGTTTCTGTTGCTTCTCAGCACTAATTGTGTTCCATGGTGCTAATGCCTGTTCCCATTTCTTTTCTTTCATGTATTTGCAGGGGATGACACACTTGATTCTGCTGGGGTTGTGGAGATGGTGCAGACCCAGGAGGGGTCTCAGGCCCGACCGGGCACCAGTGAGGGATGTGGTGTGGTGGTGGGTGAGAACCCACACATGCTGCAGACCGTCATCTCAAGGGGTGTCTCTGGGTGCACCTCCCCCGAGCTCTATTCAGGTGTCGATTCGGATGATGAGACCTATGTGCCGTCGCAGGTAAGTGTTTCTGGGAGGGATTCTGTACTGTCCAACCCACCTGCACCAGGGGTAGAACCCTCAATGGGGATGTCAGTGTTGGTAGGTCCGCCTTTGGTGGTTACGGATGCAGGGTCACACTCAGCTACATCTGATCCTGTTCCTGGGCCAGCAGATCAGAGGGGGAATGCAGTCCTGCAGCCTCAGGCAGTGCCGGCACAGCAAGGCGCAGTTCGCCTTGCCCCAGACAGGTGTGGTGCCCGCCGACGCGGTGGCCGTACGCCACCTGGCAATACCGCATGGGAGCAATCCATATACGGTATGGCAAACCAACAGGCAGCATCAACTTAGATGATGGCTCAGGCCATGGATAGGGTGGCCACTTCCATTGTCCCCCAAGAAAGGCTGATTGAACAACTACAGCAGGCAACAGACTCCATTAGCCAGTCACACAGGGAGGACATGTTGGCGTCCAACAGGGACAGGCGGGCGGCACTGGAGACTCTGCGGGAGGCCATTTCTATTGAGACCCAAGGCCACAGGGAAGCCCTGAGGGTGGAACTCCGTCAGCTCAGGGCAACTCTGGTTGAGCTTGAGGCTTCAGCTAACACGAGGACAGAACAGCAGCTGGAGCTGCTCACACGTACGCTCTCAGCTGAGATGCAGGCAACTAGGGAGGAGGTCCGGGCATCCCGTGAGTTGTTGCATGGGGACCTCCGCACAATTATCCTCCAGAACCAGACCTTCCACACCCGCATGCTTGCTGCCATGGAGGACCAGACTAGGGCTTTGCGTGGGCTGCCTCCCATAGTGCCACCACCTCCTGATGCAGCTGCAGAGGGTGAGGAGAGCGACAGCAGCGATTCTCCCACAATACGGTAGCCGTGCAGGCCATGAGCCCATGGAGGTGTTTTTTTTTGCAAGATCCACACAGGTGGGTTTTGGTGTGCACCCTGTCCTCGGACCTCCTGGGTGGCCTACCCCACCCCCCAGGCCTATTCATGGCCATTTTTTATTTTTGATTTTTGATATTTTTTTTTATTTTTTTATTTTTGATTCTTGATTTTTTGGACAGTGTGTTGCCTTGTGTGGCTCCCGTGGGCATACGCTGTATTGTGGCTGGGCACATGCAGGCTTGTCCTGAATTTGGGTCAGATGCTTGGGTTTGTGTGACACACACCCCTCCTGCTTCCTGTTTCCATGGGCTTGCAAAGGGTGTGCCCAAGTGACATTGACTTACACGGTGACGTTGGACTCACATCTGATGTGTGGGCGGTCTGTAGTCAATACTGTGTATACATTCCTAGTGCATATTGTTGTTGTATTGTACACTGCATGGTGTATTGATATGTGCCTCTGGATCCATCTCATCCTCCTAATTTGCAGGTCCATTTCTCATGTCTTCACAAGGCGGTCTACTTTGGAACTGGAGTCCATGTTGTAAGCAGTGCACCTACAATTTTGCGTGGCGCTAACATTGTATAATCGGAAGTGTTCGAAGTGCTGGCATTATCAGGTAGCGAGGCTACCAATTTTTTAAGTCCGTACTGTCATGTATATGGTAGGTTGGAGGTTGTGTAGGTGATTGGTATTATTGGTAAGTATTTGGTAATGTGTGTTGTTGGTCCTGCATTACTGTGAGCATTTCATGTGTGGCCAGTTTCCATTAGGGACACTGTAGTTTGTGACACTTGGGTCATGTTGTGGGGATTAATTTGTTTGCTCTCACATAGCATGACATGCCATGGTGTGTTGTGTGGCCGTGCCGGGGAGGGGTTGGGTGACATGGCACTGTTCTCATGTTGTATATGGTAAGTGAGTATTCATTTTTGCTGCATGGAAGTATGTCTTTTGATGACACTGCATTGGTGGTGTTTGTGTAGGTAGGGATGCACACATTGTGACACTTCCAGATGAACAATCTCAGGCTGCTATGGTTCTGACAGTTGACTGTCCCTTAACTCATCATAATTGTCAGATTGAGTCATCATTGATTGTCAGATGGTATGTGCCAGGGCTGTGTGCACTCCACAGGGGTGTGCTTTCTATGTGAAGTAATTAGCCACCAGCTCCGTACGGGCGGCCTCACCCCGTGCCCTTTCCCCTCCCATGTGCAGCGGGTGTGCATGTGGTTGGGGATGTGGGGGCACCACCATGTCCACAGCCAGGCCCCGGCGTGTTGCAACATTGTGCAGGACACATGCTGCCACTATGATCCTGCACACTACTGGGGGAGCGTATAACAGCTGCCCGCCAGAACGGTCAAGGGAGCGAAAGCGTGACTTGAGCACTCCGAATGTGCGCTCCACTATGCCCCGTGTTGCAATATGGGCTGTGTTGTATCTTACCTCGGGAGGCGTGATGGGGTTCCGAATTGGCGTCATCATGTGGGTGCTCAGAGGGTAGGCACTGTCCCCTGGGGAGGTGGTGATGGGGATCATTAGTGGGGTATTGACATTACTCTGTATCTGTTATGCATGCGTGTGCTGTGGCATTTCTACTCACCAAGCAGCCATGCATCGCCATGCCACCGAGCTTCCATGTCCCGGTTTAGGGTTGACATCCTGTAAATGAAGCTGTCGTGGGTGGACCCTGGATAGTTGGCATATACTGAGGTGATGATTCCCTTGGCATCACATACTACCTGGAGGTTGATGGAATGCCAGTGCTTGCGGTTTCTATAGATGTGCTCAGATGCCCTGGGGGGACGTAGAGCCACATGGGTGCAATCAATGGCACCTAGCACTTTGGGGAATTGTGCCACCCTGTAGAAATCCTGGCTGACAGCCTGCCTTTCTGCAGGTGTTCTGGGCAGGTATATGTGCCTGCGGACTGATGGGCGTGCAGTGATGATGGCCAACACCTGGTGTAGGCACCGTGACTGCGTGGCCTGTGACACCCCCCCCACTATGGCACTTGTCCGCTGAAATGATCCGGTAGCCAAGAAGTGCAGTACATTGAGGACCTTCTCCAGGGGGCTGAGTGCTTGGGAGCACAGGGTGGATGATGTGAGGTCATCCTCCCACTCACTGACCAGGTCGAGTATTATGTGTGGTGGAAACCTGTACCTCCCCTACACCTGGTCATCAGGCATACCAAATAGGCTGGTTCTGGGTGTGAAGATTCTGGCCCTGACTATCCTTCTCCTGCGGTATCCCACGGCCACTGCTGCTAGGAACGGTATATTCATCCTGGCGTCTGAGCTTGTTTGTTGTTTGCGCACTCTTTTATGTTGCGCGGGACGTGCGCCTGCTTAATGCTGGCGTACATGTTTCCGGATTGGACCTTTTTTTTTTGCGCATTGTAGGCGACCGTGTAAATCTTCCCACCCACCCCAGGAATACACGTAACACGCTCTCCCAGGCCCAGTCGCGAGTAAATATTCCCGCCCATCCCTGGAATACACGTACCCCACTCTCACAGGCCCAGTCGCGTGTGGAACTTCACGCGCACACCGAAATACACGTACCCTGCAAATTCGCGTGTGAAACTTCCCGCGCACCCCGAAATACACATGCCCAGGGCAATCGCGTGTGGAACTTCCCGCGAACCCCGTAATAGACGTACCCTGCTGATATCGCGTGTGGAAGTTCACGCGGACCCATAATACATGTACCCTGATGGAATCGCGTGTGAGACTACCCGCGCACCCCTGGAATACACGTACCCAGGCAAATCGCACGGCTGGGGTGTGGGGGTGCTGGGAGACATGAGTGGGGGCCTGGTGGAGGGTGCCCTGCACTGCTGGGGGGTGGGGGTGCTGGGAGACAGTAGTGGGGGCCTGGTGGAGGGTGCCCCTGGATGCAGGGGGGTGGGGGTGCTGGGAGACACAAGAGTGGGGGCCTGGTGGAGGTTGCCCCTGGATGCAGGGATGTGGGGGTGCAGGGGGACATGAGCGGGGGCCTGGTGGAGGGTGCCCCTGGATGCAGGGGGTTGGGGGTGCAGGGGGACATGAGTGGGGGCCTGGTGGAGGGTGCCCCTGGATGCAGGGTGGTTGGGGTGCAGGGGGACATGAGTGGGGGCCTGGTGGAGGGTGCCCTGCACTGCTGGGGGGTGGGGGTGCTAGGGGACATGAGTGGGGGCCTGGTGGAAAGTGCCCTGCACTGTTGGGCGGTGGGGGTGCTGGGAGACATGTGTGGGGGCCTGGTGGAGGGTGCCCTGCACTGCTGGGGGTTGGGGTGCTGGGAGACAGGAGTGGGGGCTTGGTGGAGGGTGCCCCTGGATGCAGGGGGGTGGGGGTGCTGGGAGACATGAGTTGGACATGAGTCGGGGCCTGGTGGAGGGTGCCCTGCACTACTGGGGGGTGAGGGTGCTGGGAGACAGGAGTGGGGGCCTGGTGGAGGGTGCCCCTGGATGCAGGGGGGTGGGGGTGCTGGGAGACATGAGTGGGGGCCTGGTGGAGGGTGCCCCTGGATGCAGGGGGGTGGGGGTGCAGGGGGACATGAGTGGGGGCCTGGTGGAGGGTGCCCCTGGATGCAGGGGGTGGGGGTACAGGGGGACATGAGTGGGGGCCTGGTGGAGGGTGCCCTGCACTGCTGGGGGGTGGGGGTGCTGGGAGACAGGAGTGGGGGCCTGGTGGAGGGTGCCCCTGGATGCAGGGGGGTGGGGGTGCTGGGAGACATGAGTTGGACATGAGTGGGGGCCTGGTAGAGGGTGCCCTGCACTGCTGGGGGGTGGGGGTGCAGGGAGACAGGAGTGGAGGCCTGGTGGAGGGTGCCCCTGGATGCAGGGGGTTGGTGGTGCAGGGGGACAGGAGTGGGAGCCTGGTGGAGGGTGCCCTGCACTGCTGGGGGGTGGGGGTGCTGGGAGACATGTGTGGGGGACTGGTGGAGGGTGCCCCTGGATGCAGGGGGATGAGGGTGCTGGGAGACAGGAGTGGGGGCCTGGTGGAGGGTGCCCTGCACTGCTGGGCTGGGGGGTGGGGGTGCTGGGAGACATGTGTGGGGGCCTGGTGGAGGGTGCCCCTGGATGCAGGGGGGTGGGGGTGCAGGGAGACAGGAGTGGGGGCCTGGTGGAGGGTGCCCTGCACTGCTGGGGGGTGGGGGTGCTGGGAGACATGTGTGGGGGCTTGGTGGAGGGTGCCCCTGGATGCAGGGGGTGAGGGTGCTGGGAGACATGAGTGGGGGCTTGGTGGAGGGTGCCCCTGGATGCAGGTGGGTGGGGGTGCAGGTGGACATGAGTGGGGGCCTGGTGGAGGGTGCCCCTGGATGCTGGGGGGTGGGGGTGCTGGGAGACATGCGTTGGTGGGCAGTAGTGCAAGGTGACATGTGGGTTGGCTGGGGGCATGAGCATGGTGGATGGGCTGCCTGCCGGACATGTGCAGGGGTGCAGGGTAGTCCCCTGTGGTGTGGGCCGCCTGCAGGGGCCGTGGAGGGTGTAGAGGGAACAGCTGGGAGGACCCACACGGCCAAATCACGTGTGGGACTCCCCGGCACCCCCGAAATACACGTAGGCTGCTGGATGCGCGTGTGGAATTTGCCGCGCACCCGGAGTACACGTACCCTGCTGAAATTGCATGTGGAACTTCACGCGCACACCGAAATACACGTACCCTGCTAATTTGCATGTGAGACTTCACGCGCACCCCGGAATACACGTGCCCAGGCCAATCGCGTGTGGAACTTCCCGCGAACCCCGTAATACACGCACACGCTATTTTTCACACAGCGGTCGTCCGTGTTTGTTGGTACCCCTTTGCACCTCATTTGTCCTAGAGGGCCACTGTATGGATCATTCATCATAGCTGTATATGGGTGCTTTTTGTTAGCGCACATTTTGGCGCACATTTATTTCAGGCGCAGGGACGCTACCGCCTGCTTTCTTGTGGTGTACTTGTTTGGCCCTGTGCGCGTCTTTCACCGTGCGCTGGTTTGCCCTATTCGATTCCATGAATACGAGTTGTAGGCGAGCGTGTGGGCGTTCCGCACACTTGCCTCCTGTACTTCCCCCGTGACGCCCATATTTTCACGCATTGTTCCCCATTCCGAGTGTTACGCCCCGTGTTACGCCTACTTTTGTAAAGTGCGCCGCACTCTGTGCGATTTCGCAGCGGACGTGGCGCACGCCGTTGGATGACCTGTGCGCCGGCGTGCGCCGCGCACTTTTTCAGCGCACAGCCAATATTTTTCTTGCGCACGGACTTCCATGAATCGATGTGCGCTGGTTTCCATGCGATTTTCGCAGTTGCACTGCGATTTTCGCACTTTTACTGCGAATCGCACGTTTTGGCACCTCTGCGCTGGAATTTTCGGCACACATTAATTCCATGAATCGGCCCGTTAGTTTTAATTCATCACATGTTTTAACAAAGATGTCCAGATTGCGTCTTAAACCTTACGGGGAAGTGAACAAATGGACTGTGTTGTCAGCATAAAACTACGCAGAATACTTCTCCCTACACATGTTAGGGCTATCTAAGCAATCTCTCAACAATGCTGCGAGGATCTCCTCTACATTTATACAGTATAGAAGGGGGGCAAAGACACATCCTTGCCTAACACCCCTTAGTACATCAAAAGTGTCTGTTACCTCGCCCCCAGGCTATATCTCACCACGGCTTTATTGTTATGATACAAAGCCTTGATTATAGAGATCACGTGATCTGGAAAATTCCCCTTCCTAAGGGCTTGCCGAAGTATTCCCCTCAACACATCGTCGAAGGCTGTCTTGAGGTCAACAAAGACAGCATACAACTTCATCGCCCTAATTGTAAAACATTTCTGAATCATTAAAAACTTTGGTGCATGGTGCTTTTATTCTTTTGGAAACCAGCCTAGAGGTTGCTAATGGCATTATTCTCCTCTGCCCAAGTTTGCAAGTAAGGCAGAGTCACCATCGCAAACATTTTTCCTGTGCCTTGTAAAAGTAAAATCAGCTTCTAATTGGCCAGGGACTCTCTACCGCCTTTTTATATATTGGTACTATTAGGGTACATTGCCATGATGCCAGGACCATGTTAAGATGTATCAATGCATTGAACAGTCTACACAGGATTGGTCCCCATACACAGAGTACCAATTTAAAAAAAAATCCAGAGGTTTCCTATCTGGACCGAGTACCTTACCACTTTTTGTGAGAATTTTGCATTTTCTACATCAAGCACAGTCACTTCAAATTCACCAATATCATTTTGCGGTTCCACAATCCACTGGGTTGTCACAACCTCTGAGGGACCCAATACACCCCAGGTGTCATCATATAGATTTGAGAAGTGCTCTCTCCAAGCACCTTCGGGTGTACAACAGTCAGAGGGAGATTCATCTATTGTTTCCTTCTCGCAACCAACTTTCATATCCCCTTATTGAAAAGCTTTCATGAGTCACGACCGTTTTTTTTTAACATATACCCTCTTCTTTTCACTAATTAGCTTTTTGTATTAGAATCTACATTGATGTAAGGTGTGCTCATCTACATTGGTATCACCGTACAGACACTCGAGTAGCTCTTTTGTCGTAAACAGCATTTTTAATTTGTATAGGTTTACTCGTGAAGAATAGGGAGAGGTTACTCATCAAGGTTTAGTAATCTGCCACAATGTCATTATCAGGTGTTCCCCCATTACCTTTCATCTTCAAACTTCCCACTATTGCCCCATACATTTTGGGCTTCATATGTTATGTCCTTAATCTTGGGCCATCTAATGATATTGCATGCATGCCCAGTGATTGCAATATCCTCAGCCCCAAAATGGGAGGTTGGATGAGGCTCTGGGTGGATTTTAAAGCTGATGGTGAGCGGGCGATGGTCACTGACTGGATTCGAAAGCACCTCGAAATGGCTGGTTTTGCCCCAATCCCTGGCCAAAACCATAATATAATTTCAGGTGCCATTTACTCCCTTATATATTTTACCTGTGGGTTGTCAATTAGGAGTCCCCTCTGGGATGATGATGTGGACTTCCAGCAAAGGGGGCTTAATGGCATTAAGATCTGTCTTCAGAAAGTAGCAAGCATTTTCCACTGAGCAATGGTAGAGTTCAACATTAATATGTGCCTCCACCCCATTTGAATTATAAGATGAAAAGGAAGTATTGCACCTGTCTGCTATCTCTGCCAAAAGCTCACAAAGGCTGGCACTGTAGCTTAAAGGCACTCTGTCAATGTTTACTACATGAGTAGTAAATGAAGGATGGTGTCAGGAGATGTGTTGCAGGTCAGCAAATGGAGGGGAAAAGGAGTGTGCAGGGAAGTGATCATTGAAGGTGGGTGCGCAGAGCAAAGTTGAATTCAGTAAAGATGAGATGAATGGAGTAAGCACGTTTAGGATTGTGAGCTGGAGAGAGATATGGACTTCATCCAGATAGGGAACCAGGGAGTTGGGATTGAATTTAAATCTAGCGACAAATAATGGGTGGGTTGGGAGAGTGGTATATGGATAAAGATGGTGAAGTGCATGTGTACTGATAGTGTGGTTAGAGGGGGAGTGGTCAATTGTGGGTGCAGAGCAAACCAGTGTTTTTTGAGAGGCTAAGCAGGTTTACTAGTTACAAGTGAGATAGGAGTCAAGCTGGAGCATTGGGGTCTTAGACATACTAGAAATGTTGAATTCACCCATTATGATAGCAGGACATCAGCTGTGAATGAGCAAGTGAGTAATACTTTATTTCTGCTTTTGCCATTTACAAACAGATAAAAGCAGTCACACACAAGCATATCCAAAATGTAACACTTAAATATACAAATATCTGCTAGATACAAAAATAATCCTAATAAATCTAATGCTTGGAACATCAACCTCCATTCGCATGCCACCCCTAGGACACTCTGACCCAATCACAATAGCTTTCTGAAATGCATATGCAGAATACAGTCTAGGGCAGAGTTAATTTAGCTACCCCAGATTTTACTACTGTATATAACAGATGAGTGAACCATGGCTTCAATAACCTGGATACATTTATCGAGTCTGTGGGGGTCATTACGAGTTAGGCATTAAGGGGTTAACGGTGCCGGTAAAGGTGCCGGCGGCATCAACCCCTTAACGCCTCATTACGAGTCTGCTCGCAGGAATCCGCTAAGGGCGCCTGGTTTTACCAGGCGCCCATAGCGGATCCCGCAAGCAGACCAGGGTGCTAACAACGGGCGCGTTAGTAACGGGCCTGTTGTTAGCACCCTCCCCATTCCCATTGAGCCCGATGATCACACAGTCACACATTAGCACGGATGGCTAATTTTATCACCTCGTTCCTTCCCCGTTCTGTTTTGGGATGTTTTTTTACAGCCTTCCCGGCACGATCTCACGTGTACCAACACGTTTTCAATCTCGAATTTGCTGGCCATCCAAGGCACGCCACCTAGCCTTCACGGACGCTCATACAGCTATGCCACTATGCATCCCTTTTTCATGGCGCTTGATTGAATGACCCATGCAATAGCTGGCATTTTTAGGCACCACCACTCAGCCTCCAGAAACGCCCGTATAGTTATGGGTTCCTGCTCCACCTTCGACTTGGAGCCGTGCTGTGATCTCCCACAACACTGTCTCTTGGCACAATAGACCACAACGCATACCTCTACTCCACCATTATGCATCACTAATGCATATAACTCCACAGAGGTCCTACTCTTCATAGTCTCCGGCCATTACAGGCATTCAAGTCAGCCTCCACACGGATGGGACATCACCCACGCTCCTGTACCGTTAGGCCTGTTCTGACACCAATGTCCCGAGGCAGACACTTGACCGGTGTTCACCAACCCGGGTCGGTCATAGTAGATAGGACCCTCAGAATAACAGGACAAAATTCAGCTCTTGTCCATTCCTTCTAGCTTTGCCTTCGGTGCCATTCGGTGACGCTCCTGCATTCTGGACACTCCAGTGATGGTTAAAGTACAGGCAACATGGACCCACATCCATAGCAGCAGTGTACTAAAAGACACCACACCTACCTGTCTCCACGCACAGATGCAGTCGGAGACCAACAGAAGCTTCACCACCATATTGTCTTTCGGCTGACGGTAAGCTTCTGCCCAATGATGCACTTCCTTGTGCACTCATTTGACACTAATCAGTCACTAATAAGTATCTTAAATTGAAAATAATTTTGGAGATCCCACACCTCCCTAACCTATTGTTCATCCTTCACCCCCATCCTGAAGAAGGCCATCCCAGCTGCTAAGGTCTAGTCTACATTCCGTGTGGCCGAAACACTACAGTGTCGATCTATGACACAACTCCATTTTACATTTACCTGTTCACACTTTTTGTTGTGGTTTCTATGACAATACCCACGGACCGACAGAGGTCCAGGACTGCACTCACTCTTGTTTTGTGAATCAATGTTGAAATTATCTTCAAGAGATTTTGCACCGTTATGAGGCTAATACCCTCTACACTAAAGAGGGAGGTATCTAGTGGTACCCCTTGAAAGCTAAATGTATAACTGTCTGTTTATCTGTGATCCTGCAAATAAGTGATTTGTTCTATGTATTATCACTAAAATTCTGAGATTAAATTCATATATCCTGAATTTCCACGGTGTGGTTCTCCCATCCTGATTCTTTTTTGAATGACGACTGCAATGTGTCATAACCATGTATGTACTAATTGCTTATTTGCACTTATCAATATTTTATGTATGTTGTTGATTTATGGTTTTTACACCAAGCTGAGAAACTTAAGTTATCCACTGGCCATTCCTCAAGTCTAGCGGCTATGCAACTGTCAAAGATCTTGAAGGCAATATTGAGGAAAGATATAGGCTGATAGCATTAGGGGTCTGCACGTAAGCCCTTTTTAAAGACAGGGTTGATAACACTTTTGTTCCCAGAGAATGGAAGAACCAGAGTACACATAATGACATTAAATAGTTCAAGCAAGATTGGGCCCACCAACCCGGGAATCATGTAAAAATATCTGATTTAACACCATCTGGGCCAAGTCCCTCGCTGAGCTTGTCACCGTTGATGGCACGCAACACCTCGCGGATTGAAAAAATAACCCTGCTGTTAGAGCTACATAATCTTCAGGCACTAAGAAAGGCAGTTACGTCCACATTAAACAGCATTGCTCTATAACGGAACACCTAGCTAGACAGTGATACTGCACTCCCACCCTCTTACGCTCTATTAAGGAAACTATAAGCAACAAGGTTCCAAATACCTTTCTCGTTATTCTACCTTATTTTCTTGTCCAGCAGATCCCACTGCAACTCCATAAATATTTTTTCTTAGCCTTTAGACATTTTAAATTTAGATTTAGATTGGAGTCAGAATATGTTGAATCCTGTTCCATAAGAGAAGTAATGGATTGTGGTGGCTTTCGGGGCCCTTGTGTACCTCAAAATCTATCGCCTGAAAAGAAAAGAAATCCACTAGACAACAGTCAATCAAATATGTAAGCATCCCTAGGCAGCGCGTCTCCAGGTCACCTCCCATTTGACTCAACCAGGGAGGTGAGCAACAAAAACGAATCAAGTAAAGTTCCTCAGGAGTCCCCAATAGGCGTATACTGACTCCTCTTTGGAATGTCACAGGTGGCTTCAAGTAGAATCCTGTCAGGATCAAATACTGTAATCCCACGCAATTTAGCGTGAAAGTCCCCCATAATGATTGCACTTGAATTACTGATAGTTGCAAGTAAATCAGCTAACCACCTGTTTGATGTTAGTATAGACTTCAGTTTTTCCTTTGGATGTAAATAGACATTAATATTAAGAAACGTACAATCTACCCACTACTGGGGGAAATAGAGACTACTAAAGTTTGATAGGAGGGACTATGAATGAGTGCTGGGTGACAGTTGAGGGCCCTACGAACTAGGGTCGCCAAACCTTTTCTCTGCTGACTGAGGCCCTTATGAGTAGTGGCATGTGTGAATAACCACTAATCATGAAATGGATTAACAAGCTGAGAATCATCCGCAAGCCAAGTCTCTTGCAGACAAAGTTGGTCATGGATTTTCCGGGTGCCCTACTTTGCTGCGGACTCCGGCCACATTCCAGCTTAGCAGTTTCACCAAAGAATCTGGTGAGCATCCTTGGTCATTTGCACCGCCCCGCCTGCTTGTCCTAGTTGTCTTATTTCTACCAGAGTTAACTACAGGGGTATGAATCGAATCTGATTCGAGAAAAAATAAAGTAGCTTTATAGGAGCGGCCTGTGAAGAGTAAGCATAGACCTTCTCCTGGACTTCTTTAGAGATAGTAGGGGCTAGCCGAGCCAATCTCTACTCTAGATTCTCTCTAGTCAGGACTATAATTAGACAATTTGGATTTGCAATTGCAACAGAAGGCAGCTTGGAATCAGCCATACTCAAAACTGGTCCTGCTATACCAACTGGCTCACAGGGAGTAGAGCATGCATAATGTAGATGGCAAATATGGGGCATTATATCCTCGTGAACATCGATCCCTTTCAGCAGCAATTCATCACAACAGTTTAATGTCCAAGAGGGAAAGAATTAATTGGTGAAGCAGAAGTGAACATTGCACCCTTTACAGAGCATGCAATCAGAAAGAATGCAAACACTTGGAAAAGGTTTAAAAGAAATATCATTAACGCCTAAAACATCCAACATGGCCTTGACTAGAGTTCTTCTATAAAAATTCTTATTGCCATATATTAAGCACTTAAAACATAGACGTACATTATTTTCCCACCATCCAGCCAGAGGGTCTTCACTGGTTTCAGTTCCCCTTGTGCCTGATTTACTCAGGGGCACATGCAAACTTGCAGAGTTCATCCTCATGCCCTGCAGACCTAGATAGGTAGTACTAGTAAGCACTCTGTGTCCATGCTTTGATTCAAGGACAACATGAAGACGAGACTCCACACACTCAAGAAGAGCTAGATTCAACACATAAAGAGATGGCACACCAACAGAACCACTTTTACGAACCAGAGCAGAGTCCTTAACTTTGCTTGCTCATGGATGGCTTTCTACAACACCCCAAGGCTTTGGCTTGGCAGCAGAGCGACATGTATGGGCAGTAGGGAAGTTTGTGGAGGATCACTGAAAAGTGACATTAATCCATGCTTGTTCCTTCACACATCAAACTGTTGAACAAACCAGTAAAGGCTACTACTTCGAAGGTGCCAATGACATAATTGAGCCGTGTCAAAGCACATTCCAACTTCAAGATATTTAGACTGAACCTATGGATTTTCAAGACTGAGTGGTGTAATGACTCCAATGGAGTCATCACTGATCTGCTGACAGAGATATCCTCCCATGTGGTCAGGGGACAGCAGAATGTACCTGGGCCTGACCCTGGAGGGTGGCTATATGAGGGAGGATTACATGGAAGGAGACAACTTCGATGGAGATGTCATGGCATCATTGGATGGGACATGGTATCCCCCATTTGCCTTTGAAGATAATCTCTCATACCGAATAGCGTCATGGACTATTGTCATAAAGCTACACCTCCCCCTAGGAAGAAAAGGGAAAAACCTTTCCCTGAATCACAAAGATCAAACTTCCAACCTTGGTCCACTTTGTGAAAATTAAAAGACCGGCTTTTCCAGTTCCATTTTTCCATCATCTAAACTGTATTTACAATTTAGAACTGGGGAAAGTGGTTATTCATGATTTTTAAACCAGCCATCAACTATGGACTTCTTTTCCCAGAATCACCCAAATACTGGAACGAGGAATAGGGAAAGAACAGTGCATAATGTAAGAAACCACAAGCCCCCCAAGCACTCTAGTTGTTTGCTGAAAACACCTGAGTGGGCAAATGTAAAGACCAGAAGCAAATTGGTAGAGGCTGCTGTTGGCGAGAGAATGTTTAATCTCTCTGCGAGGCTCGGGTATCTGAAAGGCACAGATGCGTGTGATTGGAGCATGGTGGCTAACCATCCAGGAGGAAGGGAGGTGCTGCAGAAACACCAGAAGCAGCTGAGATACTCCTGCGCGTTTGCCAACCGCAAAAAGCAGTACCCTTCTTGCCTGAGTCTCAAGCACAGCTGGCGTGCTGAAGAGCAGCTGAGAGAGAAGGAAGACAAAGGGAAAGCAGTCACAAGTGGAAATCAGGCAGTCTACCTTTGCCGGTTCAACGCGAACAAGCCAGAGAATGCCAACAAGAGCTGTTGAGTCAAGCCAAGGATAGTGGGAACATCGGGGCATATCAGCAACTGTGCTAAATGTGAATGATAATAAACAAAAGAGAAGAAAGACAGAAAGTGAATAGACTGATTTTAAAATGGGGAAGTGATTTGCAATCAAGGTCCTTTTCAGCATGCAAATTCATGGAATGCAAATACATTGGGATATTGAATAAAATAATATATCGACAGAGTATATTATCCAACCAAGTAAATGTGCAATTGTGGATGTGGATAGTAACATCAAGTGAACATAAGAAACCCTGGCAGGAGACTATACCAGGCAATCACGAGTGTGTGAATACAAGAAACACTGGCAGGAGAGTGTACCAGGCAAGTACAAGTGAGTGAATACAATACATTCATGCAGGAGAATATACCAGGCAATTGCAAGTGTGTGGATACAATAAATCATAAGAAGGAATATAATAACTATGTTGAACAAGATACAAAGGAACAACATCCTGGCAGAAAGGTAAACCAGGATTTCTAAAAGAAACAGAATTATAAGGATAAACAGCTTTGTATGTGACAGTGTTATTGTAGGTCAAGAAAGACACAAGGCACTGTTGTATAAAGAACTATTTGTATTAAAGATGAATCCAGGGGAACGGAGCTACCCTATGGAACTTCTTTATCTTTGGAGAACTGTTTATTTTGTTGCACTATTTCTTCTTCCTTTAAGAACATTTTTACAAAAAGCATCACAAGTTGAATTCACCATCCCATGTTCACCTTATAGTCTGATTTATAGTGTTAGGGTCACAATAGAAATTTTGGAGACAAGGACAGTCTTTATTTTGACATGCGGACACAGACAGATCCATAGTTTTGGTTTAGGAAGGGAAATTCCTCTTTGAGTAGGGTCAGAGAGGCCGTTTCACAACCCTTTTATTTTCAATAAAAGTCTTTAACCAAAACACATGGCACACTTGTGTGTGAGTTTCATTCCTGACTCTTCACAGTGGGCTATGAATTTGTTGTTCCACCTGACCCAAAGACACTGACACATTCCCAGTACAAATCTAAGCTACTGAGCAATCAATGTGGAAACATAATGCTGCAGTGCAAACTTAAAGCTATCAAACAACATCTCAGACATGTGTAAAGTGACAAGAAGCCAGGCTTATCTCTATTGATCCTAAAACAAAAAGGGCACGGTTAGAGAATCTATGCTCTATTTGTCACTACCTGATATCCGAGACAACCTGGGGCCTGGAGTCTGGTTAGATTCCCATTCCATACCTTCATTAAGGGAATCTACATGGTAATTTTGTTTTTGTTCCCCTTTGAAATATAAGAAATGTAATGTTCTTCATTAAATAATACAGACTAAGAATTGCTTTACAATAACATTTCTTGTAATCAATGTTAAACACAAGAACAACTGTTTCAATGAAAATAACATGATGTAATGCAAAGGAGCTTCTGTAAGCATGCTGCCATGTAAAAAGCAAATATAATAAACTGTATAACTTGAATTTTCTATTCTACAAGGAAATGATGAACATAATATTTCATAGCACATGATTGGTTAGCTATATTTATCCACACAACAATTTAGTATTAGCTTGTTATTACAAATAAAAACAGGGTAAATATCACGTTTCAGTTAACTAGAATAATATATATCTCAAGTCACTTTTCTATACTGTGAAAATAAGCTGTGAACTTTGGTTCACCTAAACTGGATTTGTGCTAGTGTCGGTTTTCTTAAAGCATGAATTTGCAATGGTCTCCTTATCATTCACATTGATGAATGATTTAAGGATTAACAGACAGCTCCATGTCCATCAAGGACAAAGATCTGTTTTAAAAATATGAAAACTAAGTCAACATGAATTCCAAACCCATGACATAGTACACTCACTTCACTTTATGGTCTAGTTTTTGGTTAGTTTATTTGGATGTCCACCCTGGTATGACATTTCTGAATGCATTCAGTAATGGCTACTGCAATTAAGCAGGCATCTTGATGAACCCTAACCTCTGACGTTGGCAGAACAACAACTCTTCATGGTGAATTTGGCTGTTCTATTAAAGCAATCTCTCAAAATAAAGCAGCTGGTTCTGTTGATATGTAGTATTACATGTAATATACAGCTAACTTGTTCAGTAAAACATACTGAAGGGAAATGTGACCTATGAAAACAGATAGATAACTGGCATTAACTTTGGGGCTGTTTGTCCGATTTGAAAACTAAAAATAGGTCTGGATTCAGCAGAACAAGAAAAAATACAAGCATATAAAAAGTATACATTTTAAAATATATAATTATTAATATCTTGACATATTTTGATTACCTTGTTATGCACACAGTCACAAAAACACAAATAATGACTGCGGATTCAGAAAATGTTTGTACATTTGTAAATAGAATTGTTATTAATGTCACATGTCTGTACCAGGAATTATAAGTAAAATGGATATTCCAGTCCAATTTCTATGCTATATTCCTGAGGTGAAGGTTATTCCATGGGCCAAGCGACAGAAAGAAAAGGACCCTACTGGATTTGCTCAAGTAAATGTGGCATCCTAATCCAAACATGTTAGGCCATATAATTCTGCCTGGGCAGAGTTTTCTTTCTGGGTATTTAAACTCAATCACATAGGAAGAGAAGAGGGGCTTGGGAAAACAAAAAAAGGAAGAGAGTCTGTCTGAGAGGAGATAAGAAGATTTGGGTTCCAACTGGAACGATCCAAATGCAACATGCCTGAATATCACCTGTCTGTTCTCCCCTGTCTGCTCTCCTTAATTGCACTGGTAAAACTCCAGAATCACCATCATGCCTATTTGCTGTGTCTCAACTGTTGAATGTATTGTACGCACTTACTCTGCATGTGCAGACGATTATCGTTTCAGCACTGAATGACTGTTATTTTTTCCTCCCTTATTCCCACCCTCCTTGAGCGCTTTGAAACACTTTCCTGTGTATAGGCGCTATATAAATAAACAATACAATACAATAAAAAGATAATGGAGATTCTCCTTAAGAGAGTCTTTTTCAAATGGAATTGAATACAGATGTCTTTCACAAGACAGAAGCATATTAGCTGAAAGGGATCTCTGGATCAAGTGGACAGCGTGAAAGGAAGAGTCTATCTGGCAGTGATTTCAGACACACTAGAATTGAGCACTATAATCCCAGAACATTTAGACATATGTTCCAAGAACTAATTAAATCCAGATAGAAATAAAAACTTTTGTGGGATAACACTTTTTACAGACTATGGGCCTCATTACAAGTTTGGAGGTAGCTATTAGCTCCATGGCTGCCTCCAAACCAGGTTCCTTTTCCAGGTTCCTGCAATGGGGACTTACCGGGTTATTCCGACATAGGAGGACCTGGTAAGTCCTACTTGCAGGAACCATTCCCCATTCCCATTGAGACCCCATAGGGCTCAATGGGAATGGGGATGGAGGTAACAACGGCACATTATAAGTGTCCCGTTGTTACCTCCCTCTTCCCCTCGCGGGACCCGGAAAGGACGCCTGGTTTTACCAGGCGTCTGATCCGTGTCCCGCGATGGGAAGCTTGTAATCAGCCCTGACGGAATGAAGAGGGACGGTCCCGTACCGGCCCCCTTCATTCCGTCAGCACAAGCCTCGTAATGAGGCCCAATGTCACTAAAAGGGTGAATATTGTACAAGGCATATGTGATAACCAAAATTGATACCTGGGTAGGATCACCATAACAAGGCATTTCTCTCGCAATTTGGGATCTTCGGAGGCCTTAGACAGCCTAAATTATAATGTGGAATGACAAGCCTTTGTGATTGGTGTCTGCCTTTATGAAACAGTATTTAAAATCTATTTCTCAATGGACATATTGAAGTGGGTTGTTGAGAGGGTGGACATGATTCCTAAAGCTGAAGCATATTTGGGGCCCATACTTTTCATATTGCCTTGCACAGCCTGTAAACATATTTTAAATAATATTCTGTTTTGTAAATCAAGCTTTTTCGTCCATGTTTTCCTTTTTTATAACTTTTTACTTTTTTCTAAATTGTGTGTATGTTTTGCAGCAATACAAAAGGCCTGGTGCCAGAAATATATTTGAAAGAAAGCTCTAACTACAGAGATACTGCAATGTTCTCTTCTCATGAAGTCACAGGACTCTCAGGTAAGTTACAGTAACTGTATATATGGACCCAGTGTTCTCCCCCGACCCAGGTAACTGAGGGGACAAATTCTACATTATTATTTTTGTATTATTATTTTGGTATTTATTGATCATGGACCTAGCTTCGAGAAGCAACAGAGTGCTTTGCAGAGGTATACAACAGTACCAATGCATAAAATCGTTCTTTTCAGAGGTAAAAACAGAACAGATATAAAGTGGGCGCTAGGATACATAGGAACACATATGAGGGGTAAAGCTATACAGGGTGGCAGGGAAGAGAGGGGCTGAAAGTGTCTATTGTCAGGTGGCGTGGGTTGTGACATGATGGCCTAGGTGTTGAGGAGGAGAGACTCCTTGAAGAGGTGGGTATTGAGTTATTTTCTGAATTGTAGGAGTATGGGGGCAAGTATGATGCTGATGGGGAGGAGGTTTCATAATCTTGTGGCATAGGCAGAGAATATGTTTCTGGTCCGTTCCTTTTTGCAGCAGCAGATATCAAGTCTGCATGTGTCCTGACTTCTGGTGGTGCACTGTCCGCCAGAGATGCTGATTTTCTCCGCAAGCTAGCTGGATGACTTGAGAGTGACTGCCTTATAGATGATGTAGCATGACTTGAATGTGATTCCTGCATGCAGTGGGAGTGAGTGAAGGTTTGTCAGGGCCAGGGTGATGTGGTTGTATCTGGATAGACTATTGATGAGGCATGTGGCTGCGTGTGGGACACTTCCTAGGGGCGCAAGAGAGGACAAAGGGAGGCCTTTAAGGAGGGCATTGCCACCATGCAGGTGGGATAGAACCAGTACTTAAATGGTGGATCTAAAGCTGCCTGGAGGGAGGAAGGGTTTGACTGTATGAAGAAAGGGAAGCTGATAACAAGCTGTCTGAGTTTTCCTAGCTATGTGTATCTTGAAGTTGCTTGTTGATGTGGAACCCGAGGGACATATTGCAGGAGGTCAACTCTGGAGTGAATCCCTCAGGGTTCATGGTTGATAGCCAGGTCTGTATTTCTGGTTTTTCAGTGTGGCTGGTGAGGAGTACATATTTGGTCTTGGGCAGGGTTGAGCTTCGAGCATGGACATTCAAGACTGGATCAGCGAGAGGCAGGTTTTGAGCATGTGGATGACCTTGATGGAGTCAATTTTGAGATATAGCGGTGTGTCATCAGTGTATTGGTGGATGTGGATGTTGTGTGTGGATAAGAATGCTCCCTGAGCCTCCATATATATAGATTGAAGATTGCTGGGGAGAGGATGGAATCCTGCAGGACTCCTCAGGTGATGGGTAGCATTGGTGATCTAGAGGAGTCCATCTGAACAAACGGCTTACAGTTGGTGAGGTAGGACAAAAACCAGCATAGGACAAGGTCACTGATCCCCATGTGCCGGTTTAGGGTATCCGTGAGCACCTGGTGGTCTACTGTGTTAGAATTGGCCAAGAGGCCGAATAGAACCAGGAGGCATCAAGGATGTGACGGGCGTTTTCCTCCACCTGTATGGTTGCTGTGTCCATGCTGCATCTGGGTCTGGTAGGTTTGGACGAGATTGTTGGTGTTGATGCTTTTCTTCAGTTGCCCGGTTTCCGCTTTCTCGATGAACTTACCTAGGAAGGGAAGTTGGATGATGGGGCGATAGTTAGATGGATTGTCGGGATCCAGAGTGGGTTTCTTTAGTAGAGGGAGGATTTGTTCTGTCTTTAAGGTCAATGGGAAGGTGCCTTGAGTTAGGGAGCTGTTGATGATCTCCAGCTAGGGAAGGAGAGCTTCTGTGGAGAGGGTCTTGAGGATGGATGCTGGGAGGATGTTGTCTGTATACAATGTGGCTTTGAGAGTAACCAGGATTTTTACTAGGTCCTCTGCACACCAGGCGAGCCTCCAAATCTATTAATGATTTCAATCAGGCACACACCGAGGTCTCGCCTAGCATGTAGTGCGCAATGAAATACTTAGTTATTTGTGTCTATAAGTTCAGTATTCTGAATGATATACCACTCATATCACAACCTTCTCAAAATACCCCCCAGGTCACACTGTACCAGGAATCAGACTAGTTTGTAAAGGTAAATATTGATTTATTTATTTTAAATTCAAATCACACATACATTTTAATATATATATATATATATATATGGAAGCAAAGCAATTGAATTCACTTATAATAATGCAGAATGTACAACACAGTAAAAAGAACAGTGTTGGTTTGTGAACAGATAGCGTTTAGGTTAATATTTCCGCCTGCAAATTTCTTAAGGTACAAATGATCAATCCTATCCAGATGTCAGTAATCAGCAGGTATTCAGGAATGAAAGATAATGTCTAGAGTTTAAATGCAATCTTCCCTCCCCAAACAAGAGAGAAAACCGTTTTTGGAAATTGACACTTTTAATGGTGAAAATGGCTTTGTGAAATACTGCAAAAGGGTGCAAAATGTTTAAATTGCTAACAATTCTTAGGTAAGCAATACTAAACAGGTTCTAACACACAGGAGCTACAATATAAACAGCAGTACATACTTTAGATCAGAATGGGATTGAAGAAACCCTTTGAATGTGAAAAAGACATGTGTAAACTTTGAAAACTACACATTTGTGGCAAAATTACACTATGCAATTTTTGATAAAAACTGGTCAAATATACAGGTTGTGGGTGTAGCTAAGGGTCCTAGGTATCAGTGAGAGTTGAAATTCCGTTTCAATCTATAAAATTGAACAAGTTATGGAGGTTTTAGTGATAGGCGTTTTTTGCAAAATAGGTGCACAATGCAAACAGAAATTTGGTTTTAAAAATGACAGATTGGTTTGATTACACTATTTTTATGACTATGAAAAAGAGAATGCCACCCGGGAATCTCCAAAGTTATGTGGCCACCGTAACCCTTCACATGGTAGATACTCTATTTCTTTCTGGGATTTACTTTAGTTACTCAAAATCACTAATGACTTATGGTTTTGCAACACAGATGAGAGAAAATAAGCACAAGGATGGTTCTGACAATACTAGTGTTCTGAAGTTAAAGATGGGATGGGTTGAGATTGGGATAAGACAATGCAAATATACTATGGGTCAATGTTCTTCCTATTGATACTTACAGTCCCTTGTGATTAGAATTGGACCGTTAGGGTTCTTTTCATTGGATCGGGTCAGGTCTACCTGCAGCAGGGCACCTCTGGCGGGATTGGATCAGCAGTGCGGTTCTGGTCAATTTTTAACTGCACCTCAGACTGGATTTGGATGGGCCCTTCTGGTCATTGGACACGGTAGATACCTGGATGCAATTTTCAGCTGGCAAGACTTAATGGTAGCAGCCAGACTGAATCAGACTTAAATCCCCTCAAGTTTGGGATGGTTGAATTTGGGTTTAGCTAAAAAGAGTTCAGCAATGCTAAAGTCTGGATTCTGCAAAGATGTCTGGAGTCGGCTGCAACGTGAAGAGTTCTGGATAGGATAAAGAAGTCAGGAACAGAGCACTGCACAGGAATATGGATGTGTTCAGGAAACAGAGTCTTCAGGAAGCAGTGTCTTTTCAGGAAGCAGTGTGTGTGTTATGTGTGGTGAAGTTCTTATATTTAAAATACCAAGTGACATCACCAAGTTTATGGTGTGGCCAGAATTTCAAAACACACCCCCAAGGCTGTGAGTGGCAAAAGGCACTTGCCTTGTTCTGGTTGGCAGTCAGAAAAGAGCTGTCATCTTTATGATGGGATTTAGGAACTCCCACATTGATTTTGACCAAAACTTAACTTTTGCACAAATGTACATTTCTAAAATGATGCCCCTAATAAAATCGGACGCATACGTTGCATATTTGACGGGTTGTGTTCACATTCAATCTTCATCTCTGTGAGAGCTGCCATCATTCTATAGAATTTTATCAATTTTAATCATAACAGTCTGGACTAATAACTTCTAATTCAGTACAGATCTGGGTGATTATCACTGGATCATGTATATACAATCTTGGACTGGCAACTTTAATAGTTTTGCTACAATCAGGATTTTCCTGTACCTTTGGTTCCTTAGGTGGTACAGGGTCCATTAATGTCTTCAAAGCAAACGCCTAAACTTAGGTTAACATCTACCAATTTTTAGATTTATCCTCCGTCAGGTTGCACAGTTAAAGAGTTTCAAATTTAATCACAAATAAAGGTTTAAACATCAAACAGTTCCAGCATTTTTGTTTCTTTGTAACTCCCCTTCACATGCAACAGCTGTCACAGTCCTTTGATCAGGGAGGTGTGTCCTCCTCCTGGAGAGGGAAGATCCCCTGTAGAGATCAGTAGGCAGCTTTCCATTGTTCTTGGCTCAGCCAAATGCGATTGTCTTATGAGTCCATTGTGCTCCTTATTGTCAATATGCGGGAACCATTAAGGCTTCCTGTAGCAAGGGAGTGTCAATTTTGAAGTGACAATCTTTCCGAGGCTGTCAATGTCAGGTCAGAATTAAGTATTTACTTAACTCCAATACTGGGTTGCTTTAAATTCTCTTTACAGTCTTTTCATTTCACACATATAAAAATAAGCGCAGTTATAAGGGATTTGACCATTTAAAAGAATTAAGCCCGTCACAAATATGCTTTAAATAGGGAAATTTTGCAATTTCTTCAGGAAAAAGAAACACATTTAAACTGGGTTTTTGCTGGACGGGTGTTTCAGCAAAATAAACTTCTTAGCTGCTCTAGTCAGTGAGGCCCGGTTTTCTCTGAGCCACTTGGGGAATCTGTGATTTCAGCACACTTTTCCTTTCAACAGTTTACAGGGAAAATCACTGAATTTAGCGCCAAAACAGCACTTGGAAGGTTGCAATGGCTTAGGAGAACTGGAGTTTAAAGGCATTTTCAGATTTTAGCCCTTCTGTGGCCTTGCTTCATGTGACAGGTTACAGCACCCACTGACATCCAGTGAGTCCTGTTTTGACAAAAACTTTGACTTTGTGTGGCAGGGTGATGCAGCCTGTTTGTGATTTGTGAACCATGCACAGTTTTGCAGATTTAGCACACACAGGTTTAGCACATCCATTTTTGGCTGTTTCTTTTCCCCGTTGGCAAAGGGGTGTAGTGGGGCACGCACTGGCATGGGTAAAATATCCCACACCAGGGTGTGCAGATTTTGCCAGGAAGGCTGTGGGGTGGGTCTGTGGAGGAAGAGCTGGTGTCTCTTTGCTGGCTAATCTTGCTGATTTGGTAAATGAAGAAGGTGTTGATGGCAGTGAATTTTTCAATGGAGTGTGGGATAGCAGGATCGGGTAGCAGGTTGATGTAGTGCTTGATCACTTTGAAGATGTCTCTCCTTGTGTTGTCTGCTTCTGATGTGGTGTTCTGATAGTAATTGGCCTTGGCTTTGTTGATTAGTTGCCAGAGGGTTGCTCTGAGTTTCTTGAGGAGCACCAGGTTGGATGCGGTCCTGGAGAGGTGTCAGGTTTTCTCTTGTTTCCTGATGACTCTTTTGCTGAGGTTGAGTTCTCACATGTACCTGGGTGCTGACGGTTTTAGTTTGCAGGCGCGTTGTTTCAGAGGTGTGATGGAGGCTTGTAGGATGTCACTGAGTGCTTCCAGTGGGGAGTCACAGTTCAGTTGGGGTGTTCATTCCATGTGAGGTGGGGGTTGTCAAGGTCTTCCATGAGGGTTTTCACCAGGAAGTTCTTGAAGAACCTGATGGTTTGTGTGATGGGTTTCTGCTGGGAGTGCTTGACTGGGGATGTTGAAAGGCACAGCCAGGTGGCCAGACCATTCAAGCAGGAGCGGAGAGCTGTAGTGGAGGGAAATCAGCGGGGTGATTATTACGTTGAGGATACCACCTTTATTGTGTGTTGGGTCTATCATGTGATGTTTGAGGCTGAGGGTGTCGAGAAGGTCAAGGAGAGCTTCCTTCATCGGTTTGGTGGCCTTATTGCCTGGGAAGTTGAAGTCACCTACTCACCTAGGAAGATGTTGTTGGTGTGCATAAGGGATATGGTGGTGACCAGGTAGGTAAAGTCTCAGATTAAGGCAGTGTTTGGTTTGGCTGTTCTGTAGAAGAGATGGATGGTGACTGTGTCCATCAAGGAGAGCGGAAAGTGGCAGGAGAGGACTTAGAAGGAGCCAATATTGCAACATCAGGGCTGGTGCAGGGCTACAAGGTCTTGTGGATGACTGCAAGGCCTACCCCTGTCTTGTTCGGTTGGGCTCTCTGTTTGATGATGTAGCCGTTGGGGACACGGACATCGATGATGTGGGTGGAGGTGTGTGTCAGCCAGTTCTTGGTAATGAAGATGGCATCAAGGTTGTGTGTAGTAATGAGGTTGGCGATGTCTGCTGCATGGGTGATAGCTGAGCGGACATTCGTGAGCAACAACTTCCATGTTGTGGATGGTGAAGGGGTGCTGATGGGCTTAAGACTGATGTGGGTGAGGCTGGTGCATTAAGGAGTGCATACCTTAGAGTCGGGGTGATGTCATTGACATTGGCATTGCTGGGTAATTGTGGGGATGCCCCCTGGGGACAAAGGGAGAAAGCACATGTCAGCTCGTGCTTACCTGTTGTTTGAGCAGGGTTTCGGGCCCTGGGTCCTCCCAAGCCAAACAGGTACAAACAGGAAATACCCCTTTCTTCATCGGCCCTTCACTTTGGATGCCTGGGCAAAAGACACCCTTGATCTAAGAGTTAAGAGCATAAATGAAGAGGCATGGATAAGATGGTAGGTGTGAAAAGAGTCTGGAGGGCTGCTCAAGTAGGGAAGTAGGGTGGCAAATCAGGAAGACACCAACAGTTTAGCAGTGATTGGCAAGTGGGAGGGGCTTATTCATCCTGACCGAAATCCAATTGCACCTGCTCACCAACTGGCCATGTTCCTTATCACGCACTTCAACCACTGGGCATTACATCACATGTGCAACTTTACCCAGTTTGCCATGCACATTCCTTATCATGAGTTGCGTGCATCTGAAACTGTTCACCTCTTAAGTAACTACACAGGACGTATACTTTGCTCTAACATTTATGCACATATCATATATTCTTGCTCATAATATTATTTCGACTGACTGCACTTAAACCTTCATGTTTCTTTAATTGTACACACTTCTCATTTAATATCTAGACAGTGCATGACATATTTTACATCCATACAATTCCTTTGTCCCATAAACTACATGAACCTTGCCTGTAGCAACATTACGTGTTTCATGCATTAGAATTATAGAGCTACTATTTTCAACTACTGACTCATATTACAGCAGAACATAGCACTAAGATAACTTGTTTAAGAGCCACATCCTATACTCTGGTACTAGCGTTCTCTTACCAGTACAGTTTTTGGTGTCCGATAACTGAGGCTTCAGGTGATGGCATCGCCGTATGTCCGAGATCCACCCCATAGTCTCATAGTGGCTGGCGGTGCCGGGCCAGCAGCTGCCTCCGGCTGCACTTGCTCACAGTCCTCACGTTGAGGCATGTGATGCTGCAGGATGCCCACGAGAAGCAGATGGTATTCTCGTACGGGGTTCCATCGTACCATTCTCCTGAACACATGCCCAACATTCTGGACCATCCTTTAAACCTCTCCTCCATAATTTTTCCGGGGTCCAATAGACCCTATTCAGGATCTTAATTTGTCTTTTCCCTTCAGTGAAACCTAAGGAACACAGTTTGACATTCTCACACATCCTTGTCCAACTTTCCACAGTAATGTCCGTGCCAATTCACTGACTCCATTCAATCCTTAGCAATTCATTGTCTGTATATTCAAGCAGAATCTGCCTGTATACCCGGCTCTCCAAGCTGCCCTCATTCACCAAAGATTTCCTCGTAAGAAATAGTAGATTCAGAGTATTTTCAAAATCAATCACATCAATAACCAACTTCAGTTTCCTGTAGTCTGAAAATTTGAAACCTTCAATGTGAAATTCTCTTTGCAAATCTCTAGCGCTTTTCCATTCACCCTCAGTGAAGAGGTCGCCAACCCAGCTGACACCACCTAAAAACCATTCAGGCCAGAATAACGTTTTGCCATTCAGTTTAATAGAGGGATTCATCCATATTGACACATTCGGATCTCTGCATGCATTTACACCTAACAAGACATTCAAATTCTTCCAGGAGTTTCTCAATGATGTAGTCAATATATCTTTCACACCTTTCGATACTGTGGTTAACAAGGCCCTAGGTGACAAAGGACCATTAGCACTCGCCTCAGCTGGAGCCCACACACTAGGATTTGTCTCCATGAAATCAACCATGAAAGCACAATTAAAGGCCAGATGTTAGGGCCTGAAATTTGGTACTCCTAACCCACCTTTCTCCAACAGTAACTGTAGCTTCCACAAACTCAATCTCGGCGGTTTCCTGTCCCATAAGAATCCCTGTATAAGCCTGTCCAATTCTTTCCAAAAAGAAGCCTCAATATTCAATGGGATCATACCCAAAATATAGTTGATTTTAGGGGCGGACACCATCTTTAAAGCATTAACCTTCCCACAAAGCGAGAGATTCAGTAATCCCCATTGTTCCAAATCATTTTTAAAAGCCACAGTAAGCACATTCATGTTCACTCTTACCAAGTCACAAATCTTCGGAGTGATCCAAATCCCCAAATACAACATCTTATCCAGACACCAACGCAACCCCAGATCAGTGACATTTTTTTTGCTACAACCAGGAACCAGCGGCATCACTTCTGTTTTGCTCCAATTTACTCTATAACCAGAAATCTCCTGGAATGAAGTTAAGACATCCATTAATGTTGGTAAAGAAAGATGCAAGTCCCACAGGATCAAAAGTATGTCATCTGCAAACAACCATACTTTCTGTTGTAAACCCCAACACGAGACACCGTCTATATCTAGTTAATTTCTAATAACAGCAGCCAAAGGTTCAATCGCCAGAACAAACAACAAAGGTGAAAGAGGGCATCCCTGTTTCATCCATCTTTCCAGTTTAAAAGGAACCGAGCGAATCCCATTGGTGTTAACATCTGCTGTCGGTTCCGAATATAAGAGCCTAATCCACGATCTAAAATTCACTCCAAATCCCAATTTCTCGAGGACTAAGAACAAGAAATCCCATTCCACCCGATCGAAAGCCTTCTCTGCGTCCAATGAAAAAACGGCTGCATCTTCTGACTCGTCCGTCACCTTATTAATTGTATGGAATAAATGCCTGATGTTACTGGATGTTTTTCTCCCTTTCACAAAACCCGACTGATTTTCAATGATCAACTTCGGCAGAAGATCCTCCAATATAACGGCCAAGATCTTAGCCAAAATGTTGTTGTCTGTGTTAATGAGACTAATCGGTCGATAGCTCCCAGGGAGCGTCTTATCCTTTCCCTTCTTTGGAAAGACAGATATCATGGTGTGTCTAGTCGAAGTCGGCAGTAGGCCATTAGCCAAAGAGGACACATACATATCCTTAAGTAGATCCAGAGCTTAATCTGTCAATATCTTGTAGAATTCTACCGGAAAGCCGTCCGGCCCAGGCGACTTCCCAACATTTAATTTGCTGATAGGCTTCTTAATCTCATCCAATGTTAGATCTCCCTCTTATATCTGCGAGTCATAATCAGAAACTCTAGCAAGGTTCGCTCTCTCAAGAAAGTCAACACTCCTGATTGGCTCATCAATTTCACTCAATATAAATGCATGTAATAATCCTGAAAAACACTGTTAATTTCATATGGCAGAAATGAGATCCGGCCATCCTTATCTTGAATAGATGCAATTGACCGTTCAGATTCCCTCATCTTCAACCTATATACTAACCATTTATCACACTTCTCACCTTTCTCAAAATACTCACATTTCAGGTTATAGTATTTCTTTTCCGTCCTTTCCTCAATTATATCATTAAGTTCTCTTTTTAGTTTTTTCAATTCAGTAAGACCATCGTTGTTAAACGGGTCAGCCATGACCACCTTAGATAAATCACCAATCCTTATCTCAAGTTCCTTCTGCCTACTAGCAGTTTTCTTTTTCAATCCACACGTCAAATTAATCAAATAACCCCTCATAGTGTATTTTAAAGCTTCCCGTACAACCTCCGGCCTCAAATCGACCGTGTGATTTAATGAAACAAAAAAATCAATTTCTGCCCTCAATCTCCACCTCCTTTTCCATTTTTAAATACATATTATCCATTCTCCAAGTATATTGTCTCTGAACAGGACCTCCCAAGTCCCAAACTCATCAATGCCATCAGGCCCTTCCTTTCACGCCAAAACTGCATCTCAATTGCCAGGGCCATCATCGGCTCCAGACTGGACTATTGCAATGTTCTGTTCATTGGAACCTCCCAAAAGAAACTCGCCAAACTTCAGATTGCCCAAAATAATGCCTTAAGAGCTGCTACAGACACCTCTCGCAAGGACCACATCTCAGGGATCAGAAGGCAGGTACACTGGCTTCCCATCAAGGAAAGGGTGGTCTTCAAAACCCTGGCCCTTACACATAAGTGTCTTCACGACCAAGCCCCTCCTTATCTGACTGAAAGGATAACCAGACAAACAGTCGCTAGACCCTCTAGGGCAGCCTATGCCAACCGCATCACTGTCCCGCACACACGCAGAGTGCGCGCAGGAGGCACCAGCTTCCCTACTATGGCGGCAACCTTATGGAACAACCTCCCCGCTCAGATTAGATCAATCGACTCACACACGGCCTTCCGCAAGGCCTTAAAAACCAACCTCTTCATTTAAAACCCTGTCATTCTAGGTTTTGCAGTTCTACTGTTGCACCTTGAGAATATCTGTGTTGCCTCCTGTTACCTAGACTAGATTATTAGTAACCAACTGTAACGTCCTATGTGTATCCTCTGTAACCATGCAAATGTAGTTAAATTTACTCTTTGGGGCCGCTTACTGTAACCCTCAAGCAAGCCTTCTTAAAACGTCCTTATAGCGCCTCGTTGCCTGTGGGCTGTAGTGCACTTTACAAATGTTAAAATAAACTGAAATAAAAATAAAATACACATCACCACGTGTGCATGATCGTCAGTAGGATTGTGCCTATTTCACTAGATTTATAATTCTTTGTCATTAGTCCAGCTGTCAGCAACATGTCCAATCTAGAGTAAACCGAATGTGCACCTGAGTAAAAACTATACTCTCTAGCATGTGGATGTTCCAACCTTCAACAATCCCGCAAAGCATGTTCCTCTACCAAGTTTTTTAGAGAAACATAGTGGCGGCCACTATGTCTATAATTTCCAGACACACTTCTATCCAAATCCTTATTCAAAACTGTATTAAAGTCACCACCAAGAATGATATTATCCGTACCCAAGTCTTGAAGCGTCTGAGACACCTTTATAAAGAATGAACCATCGTCTACTGATGGGGAATAAATATTACATAACGTCACAAAACAACCTTGAATATTAACTAACAAAGCCACGATCCTGCCCTCACCATCTGACATTTCCCGTACAATCTTCAATGGAGTATTCCAACTAATCAAAATTGCCACTCCCCTTGATTGTGTGGCAAAACATGAGCCATAGACCCTTCCAACCCAACCTTTATTAAGGGTACTAACTTCATCTTTAAGCAGATGAGTCTCCTGAATAAAACAAATGACACACTTCAGCTCTTTCATATGATTCATAATCTTTAGCCTTTTCTTTGAATTATTTAGTCCATTTACATTCCACGTAAGCATTCGTAAATCATTAGACATTTTCTCTGACCCACTATCAATGACAAATTCACCAAATATGGGATCCTCTACCAAACCAGAAAATCTTAAAAGGCAACTACAAGATGTGAACAACCCCCCCCTTCTGAAATAGAAGCAAGTCAGCAACAACAGATAAGTACTATACACTAGATATAACATTCTAACTAGTCCAGTGTCCTGGACACCCCTCCTATAAGCTTATGAACACTACCTATAAAAATAATCCCCCCACAATTTTCCAACGAGTCAAATGCCACCTTATTTATATTAAATTCAACCTTGATACTCATATTTGTGTAAATCATGCAGAGCATTACAGTCTCCATATCTCCAAAATCATTTCACTCACCAATTAAGTGCTCATCTCACACCACTAATCACACCTCCATCAACATGCATTGTTTATCATACATTCCCATATAGACCGCCTATAATATTGACAAGTCATGTCAATTCATGTCATGTCAATTAAGCTAGGCACCGTAGCGATAATCAACTCGAATCACTTCCCATGTAAGCAAAACAGCAAATATGCACATATATGCAATATATAATGAATATAGTCCCACACAAACAACAAGTAATTTGGGTATCCCCTACCCATTAAATTAACAGAGCATATTTGTGAGGATTGGGTTGCATTATAATTCAGATTTGATACATGTCTCACAGTATGTACCTATCCGATGCATGAACAATAACACCTTAAAGTTCCCGGAAACACCCCAATATCATCCATAAAAGAATTCAAACACTTTTTCCTCCTAACATATGATGTGACAAATAGTTCACCACTTCATAATATATCTAAAAGGAACTCATCACTGAAATTGCATGACAATACATCCATCCGAGGTCGCCTTAACATATATTGTTCATATAATTAAGTAGGGACATATCAGTTTGAGGAATTAGTATCAATTACCATAAAATCACCTAGCCAACACAACTTAGTTACCTCACATCAGCACCAAATATACCTAACAGTATCCCAATCCCATGATATTGCCTCCCCATGTCCAGCATAGTGTCATCAGTTAGGACATTAGCACGAAAACAATCTGCATAGGGAGTTTGGGTGATGTCCCGTGGACCGTACATATTCAAGTAAGAGGCAGCATGATCAAAAGAAATTGCAATTGAAACTAAATAGATCCAACAGCCCTACACATAAAAACTGTATCCATACCTAGTTTCGGACCCACCCAATCAAATGAATACACTACAAAAGAAAAAATGAAAAGGTGTGGCATGCATTCAATCGCAGAATAATAGGCAAAGAAAATTCAAAATGACTAAGTTTTAAAATTGCATTAGGACAAAGCATAATCCCAGAATCAGACCCCAAAAGTAATCGAAAATAAACAGGCATGGAAAATAGAGGACATGCATGGAAAAGAATATTAAACTTTGGCTAAATTAAGAAATGTTAAGGTGCATCCAGAAAAAGGCATCTATTTAAATATACTTATTTACTATATATATATATATATATATATATATATATATATATATATATATATATATATATATATATATATATATATATATATATATATATATATATATATTTGGTAAACATGTACCCTGTCACCAGCAACCCGTAGACACCCCTCAAAATTCCTGCAATTATCAAAATGAAATAAACATGTTCATTAGATAGGAGCAGTCAGTATCTAGAAAGCAAACATGTTAATAACCAACACTAATACTTTCAACAGGGCATGTAACAACAACTTATGTCCCAATCTACAAGACCCAGGACAAGCATAGCTAAAATATTTTCCCATATGGTAACAATGTAGGACCTCATCCCGGGCCATTCTAACTTCTAACATTTTCTGTTAATCTTCAAATTAAGATCCAAGAATTGGAAATAAAAGGCCAGGCTTCCCATCTAATAATTGAACAACCATCATCCCAACTCTACCCACATAGTAAATAATACTACTGAATACAAAGTCCTGTAATAGAAGACCATAAATTGGAAGGCAATTCACAAGAAGGTCAACAATCAGACTAAATTATAGGGGTGATGGAGCGACGTTCTGTATGGATTCACTCTCTTTTCTTGGACAGCAATCAATGTCTCAATGTCCAAATGCCTCCATACCTATCATCAATACACACAGCCAATACATACCATCCAGTCATTATGCCGGGGTCTAATATTTTTAACATAAGGTAAAGCCTCAACCTCTAGAGTTGTGCATCTGTAACACACAGACAAAGACTCCGCCTATACACTGCCATACCCAACAGGTCGCAGCCGGAAATATGTATATGATATTATTTCCCATCATATTTCATACAACAAGAATGTACCAGTATCTCCTTCATCAATGGTGTTGGTATGCTTCCAGGCCCAACTACATAACGTATACAAGGATTATTTCGCAGCCCACATTAAAGCAGACAGCTCCATTTGGTGTCCGCGGTGACACTTCTGCCGTACTGCTCCAACTGCTCAACTGAAACAACTGCATTCGTAGGTGCTAGTACTGATCACTCATGGCCATTAAATGTACAGAGCTCTGTGAAAGGAAATCAGGAGGGAGCCCGGGATGGCTAAATATAGACTTGTGGACACGGGCAGTCTTGGAAAAGCCAGAGGCTGAGCTGCTTCTACTAATCTGGCCCAAGCAGAGGAGAAAGAATGCCACAATGAGGTACACAATTCCCTAACTCCACGCTGCAGGGGGGTCAAAAACGTCCTAAAAGCATAACAATTTTTCCGTTTCCGGTGTGAGTGCCTGTCCATTTTATGCTTGATCCAGATACAAAACTTTCACGCCTGCAGTGCATACCAATAATATTTAAATTATTGTATCTGGTTCCCTCATGCTGACACACAGCAGGACAGTGGGCGAAATACAGCCATTAGGAGACGCGGGTCGGGTGCCGGCTATGTTGCTTCTTGGATGCACGCGTGTCACTTCTTAGCCTGGCTGCTGAGTGATGAAAGGTTGTGACCACATCCTGGCTGCAAAGACTCACCCGGAGGCAAATTCATTCAACTTTAATGAAGAAATACACTACTTAATTGATAGGGATGACTCATGCATTCATGAGCCATGAAAGGGCCATGGGAGGGTCATACTGTCAGGAGCGTGGGTGGATATTGCTGGAGGAGTGACTACACCTTAGGAGAACTACGTGTTATGGTGAAAGCTATCCCGATTCCAATGGATATCGTGAAGTCTAAAAGTCGCAAATGGGATGTTGAATAACGGATTGATTTTGCACTCCTTAATGATTCATGTGGACTCACCGCAGAATGTGGCACTAGATCCATGTAATGTGCAGTGCATTCCGGTAACGACACAGACGTGTCATGATTACTTCCTGGATCTCGCAAGGCACGCAAGAGGCACGTTATAAGGTGCTTTCCTCAAAACTTCAGGCCATATTATGGAGCATTGAAATGACGATCGCTGAAGTCAGTTTTCTTTTAAAACTGCACAAAGTTCTAAATCTTCAACTGTAGTGAGGCGGCAGCGCCATTTTAATTAATGTAAAGTCAATGAGAAAATAAAAAGTCAAGGTTTAGTAGATAGTGTTTGCAAAACATAAAACTCAGGTAGTTGGAAGTATTAAGTACATTTCCCCCTCAATGGTTCCAGCCATTTCAAAGCCTCATTAGGGTCCGAAGTGGACTTTTCACCTTCAGGCAAAAACCAAGGTCAGCACATTTCCCCCTTTTAAGGACAGCCTTAACACCCACCAGTCTTGCCAAATCTTTGGCCTCTTTAAAGGATTTCCTAATCAATAGAGTCTCTCTTGGGTGGTCAGGATACACAAATATTTGATGACCCTTGCAATATGTGTTTCCTTTCCTCCTTGCTGCTCCTAGAATAGCTTCTTTTGTCCTGGTATTCATCAGAGTAATCAAAATTTGTCTTGCCTTTGGACCAGCGCTTTTCCCCACTCTGTATAAAATGTCCACATCTCCTGGGATTATTTGGTCACAACCATAGCAAAACTTCAGCATATCCAACACCAGCTGTATCAAATCTTCATAAGGATTTTCTTCCACTCCAAGAAGCCTCAGATTTTTATTTCTGATCCTCAAGTCCAATTCCAATCCTTTTTCTCTACCTTTTTGAACTTCCTCTCTTAAAGTATTGTAAGCTCTGAAGCTACATGTAATTTCTGAGGACATAGATGTAGATCCATTCTCCAGGACAGTAATCCTACTATCCGATTGAGAGACCTTCTTAGACAATTCATCCATTGAATTTTTAACATCCCCAACATCTTGGACCACTTTTCCCAAGTCCTGAGCCATTTTGAGCAACAAAGAATAAATATCCTGAGTGCTAGGTACTTCACTCATCTCTGATGTCGGCTTTGATTTCTTTGGTATGGGGTTTATGGCAACTTCAATCTTTTTCTTGGTGTTCATAATCGAATATTATCAATAGCAGGAGGGGGCAAGGAGCTACAGGATTATGCTGCTGCCTCTGCTGACTGCATTCCGGAAATCTCAGACCTTTTCTTTTATGATACACTCACTCCTTTCCTGGATCATTCCTTGCCTCTCTCCGGAACTCTGTATCCCTCCAGTGCCGACAATCTGCCTCTCCGACACTTTAACCAACCTCCTCATTGGAAAAACACCAAAACACAAACACAACCAAACCCGAAGGTTAAACTCGCAGGGTAACGAAATTATGGTTCAGTCATCATGGGAAATGAAGATTGTGAAGAGCGCCGGGTTCAGTTGTGTTTGTGTGCTGGCGTTTTTCCCATGAGGAGGTTACATTGTCTTAGGGGCAGTTTGTGGGTGCTGGAGGGAGGTGAGGATCGGTTCCATGTGATCCTAGTGAAAACTGAAATAACGAAAACATTTTAGACGAATCTTAAATACCGAAGATATACCAAGTTTTGTATTAAAACATTTTTTATATATTATTTGGGTGTCCACCTACTACCCCCCACCCTTTCACTAGGTCTACAACCCCACAAATACTATAACAACAGTACAGTCAGGCACACATTCACAGAGACAGGGACAGGCAACTAAGATGCCAGAGGTAGTCTTCTAAATAGTGCAGAATGTAATGGCCCTCATTCCGAGTTTGGAGGTAAGTACCGTCCATTACCAGCATGGCGCAAATAGCGTGTCCGAGCTGGCAATAGACCGCTAAAAGCGCACAATTACGAGTTCGCGGGCATGAGCTTTGCGCCATGCCGGTAATGAACGTAGCGGCATGCCGCAAAAATGCCCAAAAAAAACCCTAGCGACACCGTAGCAAACACTACCACCATAGAGCAACGCGCCATTAGCGGTGACTGTAAATAGCGGTCACCGTTATTTATGGTCACCGTTAAAATTCGGGACCGGAAATAGCGTCATCGCACAGGAACTGGAAGGAGCACGGTGGCCATCTTTAAAAACACAATCCATTGCCAGCCTCACCAGACAAGACCCCTGGCACACTGTTCACCTACTGGAAAGTTACCACCACTACTGAGGAATGCCCAAAGCGCCAAAGAAGGGAGCTGCCCGCCTCCGAAAGGAGCGGTTCAGCCCAGATGAACTGCAAATGCTTGTGGAAACCCTCCACGAGCATGCTGAGACTGTTTTCAGCAATGACATGCAGAGGGTGGCGATGCTTTAAAAAAAAGACATCTGGGCACTAGTGGCCCAGAAGGTGAGTGCTGTAGGCAACACCCCCCGCACCACAAAGGATTGCCGCAAAAGGTGGGACGACCTGCGGCTGAGGGTGCGGAGCATCCTCTCTGCGAATAGAAACCAGGCCTTGGAGACTGGAGGAGGCCCAAGTTCGCCTATGAAACTCATGCCCTGGGAGGAGACATGTGCGGCCATGATAAGCTCCGAATCCATTGAAGGGGTCGGAGAAATGGAGTGTGGTGCAACGTCATCCGCTGATGGAGGTGAGTGTCCAAAGTCAATACTGCCAACGCCAATGTTATGAAAGTCACTGCTAAGGTCTGGCCAAGGAGTCACGTATGATCGGTCACCCCCCCCTGTAAATCATGCCGAAGCAAGTGAGACCCAAGCTAGTGCCAGGTGCAAGTCCGTAACGTATATGACACATACCACACTAAGTGGCCCATTCCATGAGGCACACAGGGCAGTTGATGTAAACAGTGTGCTTGCTAGACAGCACAGTACCCGGACAATATGAGTGACACTGACATATGCATGCATTTAACACCCAAATATTGAATGATGTGCCCTTCCCTACCCAAATGCTGATAACCCACAAATATCTGAATGTGCGATTGTAGCCATGTATAAATGCGGGCTCTCAAATCATCACTCATGCCGTCCCTCTCTTCCACCCCCACAGGCAGTGAGCATGACAGTGAGGAGCAGGAGAGCAACCGTCCCAGCACTTCCAGGGGCCAAGGCAGGGGCCGTCGTCTCCCAGCGAGGAAGACAACACCTGGACGTACACCACCAGCTCCAGCAAGGCCCGTGGAGGATGCATCACCCCCACCCCTCCCTGCACTGGCAGCAGACACATGCCCAATGCCACGGTCTGAGGAGTCAAGTGTGGCTGGGGAGGTGGCAGCCACTGCCCCCCTCGAAGTTGAGGACAGCCCCAATTCCATCTGTGAAGCGACAGAGGAAGACACAGTTGAAGTCGTGCACACCCCTGAAGCCTATTCAAACCCCAAGGTCTCCTTTAGTGACTCGGGTGAGACCGACACACTTGAGCAATCTCACCAAGGACCAACACAGGGACATTCCAGTCATGTGCCCAGTTCCCTTGAGGAAGCAGGACATGTCAGCCCGATCCCCAGCAGGGCCACTACCTCATCCGCAGATGCACAGCGGGCTGAGCAGCTCACAGCCCTGATCACAGATTTTGTGCAGGACAATCGGCAGGCCAGGGAGGAGTGGCGCGATGAATTGAGGGCACTGGGCCAGGTAATAACGGACAGCACGAACCGGCTCTGTGAGGTGCTCGGCCGCATAGCCGATGCTCTGGAGGCTGCTCATCCTGCCCAACAACGTCAGCATGAGGACACCCCTTCAACGAGCAACTCCACCCAGACCAGCCCACTCCGTCGGTCACTCCGTGCCCAGCGCCGCCGGGACATGCCTCCCCCTGGCTCCGGGAGCGCCGAGTGACTTTACTGCCAGCCACGTGGGCTATGTGGACCCTATGGGACTAGTGTTGGGGAGTTGTGGGGTGAGGGGGAGGGGGGGAGGGTGTGTGGGGGTGTTGGTGGGGGGAGTAGTGGGGGGTGAGGGTGTGTGGGGGAGTTGGGGGGTGAGAGGGAGGGGGATAAGGGTGGTGGAGGGTTTGTTTTTCACTTAGACATTTTCACTTTTAATACACCGGTTGTGTTGCAAAGAAAAACCAGAGTGGACATTCATCATTGCGCCTGTGTCATTTAATATATAACAGTGCATAGTGTACATGTATCCCCACACCCAGTGCCCTCTGTCCTCAAATTATGACACGCTCTGCTGACTTGTGTGTCAGAAATATTGTTCAATCAATGACTGGGGCACGGCACGTCCCTCCTGTGCATCGGCACCCTGATGATGTCCTGCCACATCTTCCTCCTCCCCTTCATCATCATCTGGTGGTAGCAGTTCCATGTCAGGGGGCAGGGGCACATTCCGACGGATGCACATATTGTGCAGCATTACACATGCCATGGTGTTCTTGGACACCTTCTCATGGCTGTAGAGGAGTTCCCCACCCGATCGGCTGAGGCAGCGAACTCGTGCCTTCAACAGGCCAAGGGTCTACTCAGTCACCACACGTGTACGGGTTTGGGAACGATTGTAGTCCTCCTCGTGCCTGTTCTGTGGGTTTCGGACAGGGGTCATGAGCCATGGCTTAAAGGGATAGCCACCATCACCTGCATAAGAGGGGAATGAAGGTAAGTGTTCGTACATTCATGGTGGACAACTGTACTAGTCTGACATGGCAGCAGGTAATTTCTGCCCACACGTACATGTCCCTGGATGCATTTGCCCCATTTCTGGCCATGCTACGTGTCCTGTGAAATGGACTGATGGAGTGGGTTGCATCTTCGAGATGGGTCATGGTGTGCACTGACATCTTGTTGCACGCGCATCGTATATACATGCAGCAGTGTTGGAGTAAAATCATTCATGTGTCGTGTCCTGTGAGATTTTGTAGTAGGGAGTGTTGGCTGTAGTCAGTACCATATTCGTCATTCTGCACCGATCAGTTTCATGGTGACTTGCAGCGCTCCAATGGGTGTGCGGAACCACGGACAAACTGTGGTATCCCTGGTTGGCACAATTCAATGCACTCCCAGGGATGACTGTCTTGTGTGGTGATATGCTGGATACAGCAACATAGTGCACATGCAGTGCATAGTGCAGGATGGCCTTACGGTGTGTGAGGGCCACCGATGAGTGGTGCATGTGTTGTGGGATGTGGGCTGGTTAACTGTTAGTCATGTAGGGATAGGTGTCGGACTTACTTCATCACTATGGAATTTGGTTGTCATGTGCCGTTTCAGTTGCTTTGGGGCAAAGTGTTCGGTGATGTGCATATCGTGCACTGACGTCAAGATTGCCACCCAGGTGGAGTATGCATCCACCCCCCTTCCCATCCAGGTGGAGCATGCATCCCCCCCTTCCCACCCAGGTGGAGTATGCATCCCCCCCTTCCCACCCAGGTGGAGTATGCATCCCCCTCTTCCCACCCAGGTGGAGCATGCATCCTCCCCCTTACCACCCAGGTGGAGTATGCAGCCACCCGCCTCACAACCCCGATGCACTGCCATGGGCCAGTCAGGCAACTCACCAAGCAACCAGGCACGTCGTCCAGCATGCCGCTCCATGAAGCGTGGTAGCGTAGAGTTCCGCAGAACTAAAGAGTCATGAGTTGATCATGGATATCGGGCACAGCAATGTTTGATGATTTTGCTGGCGTTGCATACCATCTGCACATCGATGGAGTGGTATTGCTTGCGGTTGCGATACACCACCTCCATGGCATGCGGGACTACCAACTTCACATGGGTGCAGTCAAGGGCACCTACACAATTTGGTATGCCTGCCAGTGCATGGAAGGCAACTTTTGTATCAAATATCTCCTGGGGAGTTCGTGGTAGGGATATGTAGTCCCTTGTGTGCTTGAGGAGGGCATCCAGCACTTGGTTCAGTATCCGGGAAAATAAAGGTTGTGATATGCCATGCATGTGCCCCACTGTGTGCTGGTAGGTGCTGTGGCAAGGAAGTGCAGCACAGACATTACCTTCAGTAGAGGGGGGATGGCGGTGCGTATTTCTATGAGGCTCACTATGTCGTTGTGTATCAGGTCCACTACGGTGGTGATGGTGTCACGGTCAAGCCGGTACAGGGTGTGGATCTGCTCAGGTGTTAGGTTGAAGGGGGGTGCTCTGATGTGAGGGATTGGGGGCTGCCGGCATGGTAACGGTGGCTGCACTGGTGGGGTATGCTGGGCCTGTATCACCCTCCTTCTCCTCCTGTGTCTCCTCTGTGGGGGGGCTGTTGCTGTTGTTGTTGTTGTTGAGGCTGCAAGCAGGGCCTCCAGCTCCAGTAATGCTACTACTATTGGTATCATCTTGGTGTGGGAGGGGGTGTGGTATGTGGGTGTGCTCCTTTTGTACAGGCCATCACTCCATTGCCTTCACCTGTGTTGATTGTGTGCACCTGTGGCATTTCTAAACACTGCTCAGGGTTCTTTACACCTTCTCGGAGATGCCAGTATTTACACCATGCCGGTAAGCTCTTTTTCGGCCTTCAGGAGGCCGTTATTTGCATGTCCGCATTACTTGGGATCAGCTCCGGTTTACGTCATGCCACTAAATAGCGATCTGGTTGGTCAGAATAGCCGTAGCGGTAAGCGATGCCGTTAATCCTTTACCGGCATCATTTTTCCCTTAACTCCAACCTCAGAATGACCCCCAATGTGTTGTTGCTCTCTATGGAAATGTGCATAATGTATGTAAGCTGCGACTTGTAACAGTGCTGACACCACACTCTCACTGAATTTCTTTTTGTTGTCACCACGCCCAATAAGACATATTAAAAAGTAAATAACTCCTTTGTTCATTACTAACAGCCCTCCCATGGTGGAAGAGGTCCCTTTTTCGTTTTTGCTGTAAGGTACCATTTCTAGACCCCTGCACGAGCTCTGGGATATTATCCCAGAACAGCAAGTCTTAACAAAATATACTGCATGCTAGTCTCCGTTTTCTTTCACAGAACCCCCTGAAGCAGGCACTTAGCAAGTAGTGGGCCACATATTCAATAGGACAGGGAAGCCCCCGAGGATCATAGCCTGTTTTCCCAAGTTAAACAATACGAATTTCATATGTAAAGAGAACAACTGACAAAAACAATCTGTCAAGAAAAGCCATACAAACAAAACACATGACAAGATATGGTAGTGGGCGGAAATTTCAGATCCAGAAAGGAACCGTGATGCTGGGGAGAATACAAAGCAGTTGTTAGCAGAATAATAAGGTCATGCATTTACTTCTGCATTCATTATCTATATACGTGGAGAATCGTGCACAAATATACATCATGCAGAAGTGGCACCTATGTGCAGTCTATGGCACCAATTATATTTGGAAATTGGGTGACATCATGTCCATTCATTGCATCTATACCCTCTTGGATTGTTGGTAAGACAATGGGTGCTGCTGCATGGTGTAATAGGGCTGCCAACACCTGCGTTAGTATTCCTCATAATCTAGGTTCGCCACACTATGCACCAAGCTGACAGTGTGCTGAGAGCGGCCTGTAGCAAGAAAATGTTGTACAGCCACTAACTTCAGTAGAAGTGAGAAGGCAGATTGCATGCCAATGTGACCCTCGAGGTCCATCTGAATGAGCCGGAGTACATGGATTATGGTTGCCCTGTCCGGCCGATAAGTCATCAGGATTTGTGTTTCTGTTAGTGCCCATGGAGTCATTCTGATCCAGGGTATTGTGAGCTTCTGCCTTAACTTCTGCCATTGTGGGGCCATTTGCTGCATGGTTTCTGCATTCCTCCGGACATGGAAAAGTAGGTACAGCTTCACTAGGAATACTGGCAGGGTTCCACTGGGCCTGATTTATTATTTTATTGCTTATAGCGTGAACCTAGATCAAGAGCAGCAGAGCGCTTTACAATAGGATGGTACCAGAATTGGGCTTGGCAATGTATACAATAAGACACTAATGTTGGTGGATGGAGAGAGGTTCTTTTATTAATCTGGCAGGTACTGTTGAAAGAGAGATGGAAGGGGCATTAGGAGCCTCTGCCAGGATTGCATTCCAGATGGTTAGGGCGTGGCAGGGCTCCAACGTTTTGATAGTTTTGCTTCTTGAGGTGCAAGAGCCTCCAGAAGTGTCGAGTTTAGCCACCAAGTATGTTGCTGTTGGTCTTGGGAGTGTATGATCTGGCTTTTTATGTTCAAGGTCTGATCTCACGCACTTGTGTTTGATTCTGCTACATCTACCCTTCATGCCTGCTTTTTCATGCTGATCATTTCTTGTGATGTTTTCTTGTGCTATTTTTCCCTGTAATGTTAGTCGGAATTATATGTTAAATACTGGATCCAAAATTGGCCACTATCCAACCCCAGTATTGTTTATACGCTGGAAGGCATGGCTACCTCATCCATTGTTTTTGGATGATTTTCTCATGTATTTAGACATGTGATTACTGACTCTTAATTCTATGGTGTGGTAAATACCCAGTATTTGCCAATGCTACATGTTCTACTTTTACCACAACACTCATAATCAGGCACACAGTATTTTTATTTTATTTGGTTTTTGGTTTCCTAAAAGGCAAGCCAAAGCAACACCTCAACATTCAAGGAAACTGTGATATGGCAAATTAGAGGGGACACGTATGCATATAACCATGCTAAAACACATAAAATCATTTTGGAACATGGTCCTGGCTGCAAAAAGTCCGAATTGATTTAAACAACATGTCAAAGTTTTCAGTCACAATCAAATAATGTTAGCATAACTGATGAGGATCGTATAACTTCATTGCAAAACAGTGTCCATGAACCCAGAAGCACTTCCCATGCCTAGAAAAACCTAGGTGTAACCGGGTGTGATCCAGCAAAGTTAAAAGAGCTGTATCTTCTATCCTGTGAGCAACCGGGGGCACCAGCACACCACCACTGTGTGTTGTCCAGCAGCACAGCAGACCATAAGTTCACTCACAACCAGGTGAAAGATCAGCAGGATATGCAATTTCTCACAGTATAGCACGAAGATGTAGCCCAAAATATCTGATTGCTAGTTAATTTCTCAACAGTCCATAAATGTGATCAAATAAAATACTTAGTTGAATATGTATGTACATAATAAACAGCTGTAAGAATAAAAAAATAACAATGTTAAATGGTAACAAGCATACACCTCAGAATGTTAATGATACTTCAAAATCTAAAGCATCAGCAAAAGACGCCTTGCAAGGCATTGTGAGCTGGCAAAAAGAATTTTAATAACATTGAACCTGGGGCTGACTGGGAACCAAAAGTGGCCCTGTAAATGTTTTTCAAGGTGTACCTACCATATTTGAGAAGTAGCAAGCAAATCCAACCTCTCCAAGTAGGGATTGCAGGGGTTTTCCGCCCAAGTAAGTTTGGAAAGATGGGCCCCATTAGTGTATTTTAAAGCATATTTGTTCATACATAGAGATTAAAAAGAAGTTAAACATAACAATACATTGATATAATAGGTTTGTTAACAGTGAGGAATAAGAAACTGAAGTCTTTATAAAAAATGATTTGCCTCAAAGGGATGTGGGAGGTCAGGAGAGATGTAAAGAAGGATGTCACGTGACTGGGACTAGGACAGTCCACCACTGCATTGTACTATTATATGGAAACCCCTGAGTGCCCTGCTCTTAAGACTTAATTAATGTACAGGCAAAATGGGGAGGGATCCCTCATCTGATACTGATAAGAAAATACCCCGAGCCTTTCTATTGTGTCCATTGCTCTTCTAGATCTGTGGAACAACAAAAATGAACCTGGGCGAAATGAGATCAGAACATCTGTACACATTTAAACAATACCAAGTCTTGTCAAAAATATATATATTTATTTATAAGCAATTTACACAAATATTTATTGTTCTCAACATCCACATTTAAACACCACCATGCATGCCATCATTCATTCACAATCTCACTATACATGTCAATATTCCACACTCCTGCATAAGAAACAAAGTGCAAGACAAACCTTTAGTTGAACATTTCTCTAAATTGGGGCACACAGACAAAGACATTAGGTGGTTTGCCAAGACCCCCATGAGAGGATGCGACATGTCCACTATGTTACACAGACTGGAACAAAGATGGATTCACTCTTTGGACTCAGTTAAAAATGGTTTGAATATTTCCATAGAGTGGAACAAACTGATAACTGGATAAGAGACATGGTCTCTGCTCTTATTGGTTGAGCTCCGTTTTATATCAGTTATCTGGTGAACTTTGTATATACATGCCATCTGATAAATATATATGAAGGGCATGGCATGTCAGCACTTACAATTGTATTCTGGATTACCCATATTTGAATTTTACAATATTGGTTTTGGTGAATGTGTCTCCTGCCACTGTGAGGGGGAAGGGCATTTGTGTCTAATAGTGAGTCATGGAAGTAACCTGCACATTAGATTACACCATGATCCAGGATGAACTGAGGGTGAGTGGCCATGACCCAGAATAGCTAGCTATACCCAAGGATCACCTCAGATGTTGTAAAGAGCCGCATACACCAACAGTAACAATTATGCAGCATAAGCACCCATTGGTCTATGCACGAAAGAGGGTGAGGTAATGCATTTTTGTAACATCCCTCATGCTGCACTGGTATTACAAACCAAAATGTTTGTTTATGTAAAAAACGTTTGTCTATGAAGGGCCTACAATGCCCAAAGTCACTGGGAGCCGGGGCTTAACAGTCCTGTCCACCAACAGAAACAATCAGGGTTTAGCAGCATTTATTGTTTTCATGCACGTAATAGGGTTAGGTAATTCATCCTTCGCGCTGCATTGTTTCCCCAGATTTGGCAACAGGAAGGAGTGGTTCTTTAAAAATCATTTGAATAAAAAAAAAAACACTATTTGGTTCAAAAAAGAAAAAAGAAAAAAAGAAAAAATGCTTTACAAAATGTTTTACACACGGAGGGATTACATGGCCCAGAAGTCTCTGGGAACTGGGACTCAAGAGTCCTTTCACCATGTTGATGGCGTATTTAAGGAAGCCACGCCCAGGAACCAGCACGTAATTTGGTGTGTGTACAGGACAAGAGAGAAGGAGCCCAGGGTAAGTAAAATGTGCGTGTGTGTTTGAGTGTTTAAATTCACACAGTTTGAGGTTTTGAAGAGAGAGAGAGTGTGAGGGTAAACTCGACCCTTTCAATTCCATTTCTGCTGACAATCAGCATGCACAGCGCATGTGTCTGCTTTTCCCTTTTTCACGCATATAGAGGTGTTTGAACAGCCATGGAGCCCAGCTAAGTCAGCAGCCCAGCTAAGGCTGCAGTTGTGTGTTTTCCATCAGCATTAAAAGCTGTCTGGCAGTCACTGTGCACACCAACCCATTATTATTATTATTTTTATTTTTATGGTCAGAAAAGCCTAATATGATAATGGGTCGTTATAGACCTCCAGCATGATTGTACAAAGGTTCATGAAGGGAATTTTGTATCTGTTTTTTATCTGTTTCCTCCACAAAACGTTATGTAGGGAGGGGCAGGGGAGTGAGACAGCAGCATTAACAAAACCTTGACAATGATCTCAGTTAGTTAGATATATGAGCATGACGTTTAGTTCCATGTATCCCTACAGGAACATTGAACTGGAACCACCGCGCAGTGAGAAAAAACTGGGGTACCAGGATAAGAACATATCCGGACTCGGCCACATGAGGTGAGGCGAATTGATAGGAGGTTTTCATTACCTCCAGTGTTGTCAAGATGAAATTATTTGAGTCTCGAGTTTCTGTGTTGCATTTCAGGCGAGAACAGGGATTTTTCCTCTTTGGATGTATTGACTAAAGACGCAAGACACCCCATACCTGAATTTTTGATCAGGTAAGATAGTGTGTCCATACCATATATATAATGGTGTATTGTTTATAGGGCAGGCTTACTAAAATGCTTTGTCCTCCTCTTACGTTGCAGTATAGGCGCAGAGTTATCTAGCACCACTGCAGGATTTAGTCCATCGTTGACACGCGTCTCCATTAATTCACGTGGAGGTGAGTGCCAATCTGTATACACATAAACTGAGATATACACACAAGATATATCTGTGTTTAAACAAATAAGAGATCGGAATTCTGATGTTATGTATATTGTTTGTTTGTCGATTGAGGTTTGATGACATCCTCCACCTTTTGACATTTTGGAGTGATTGCAACAGAACCATCCGTCTTCTGAAGAAGGTTGCTTATATTTGCCGGCTTTAATTAGGGGCCTTTTGTGATGACCGAAACATATGTTGAGTTACAGCAAATAAGCAATATGCTATTTGTTTTTGTATTAACACTTACTGTAATCACCAAGAGGTGTTGAAATGTATGTTAATATATTGGTTCTAGGTGGTCTTAGTACCACAAGTGTGGAATATTGACATGTATAGTGAGATTGTGAATGAATGATGGAATGAATGGTGGTGTTTAAATGTAGATGTTGAGAACAATAAATATTTGTGTAAATTGCTTATAAATAAATATATATTTTTTTGACAAGACTTGGTATTGTTTAAATGTGTACAGATGTTCTGATCTCATTTCGCCCAGGTTCATTTTTGCTGTTCCATTATATATAGCCTGTAGAACCTGTGGCAGTAAGGCAATCCCTATTTCGAAACTCTTCTAGATCTGTGCCATCAATGGCTGTAACAAAGCATTGTCTTTATAGATTCCATCTTCGGTGTTGTCTTTATAGCGATAATTTCCTCAGTACCTGCAGCCATGCTGCACAAATTGCTTGTCTTTGGTTTGGCAAAAATACATCAAATTGTCAGGAGTATCCTGAGATCAGGTCGTTTTGAAGGCTATGGTTGTATGAAGGATAATGGCTGTGAATCGTCTCTCCCTATAAGACTCTCCTCCAAAAGAAATACAGTTAAAATCAGGGACGTCATTTAGGGGTCGCCAGGGGTTGCAACTGTTGATCTGAGATCTCTCTGGCTACCCCTATGCTCTCCTTTGCTACCCCTATGTTCTCACTTGCTACCACTAAAAGTGTTTTTGTTTAGTTTTTAAAATGCAAGCTACTGGGCTGAGGCCAGAAACATGTGGCTCGTTGCTTTTGGAGTGGCTGGCTTTCTTGTTTGGGCCTCTTAAAAAAAGAAAAGAAAAAATAAAGTACAGGGGTTCCACAAGTCTGACACTATCAGCAGTGACCCTAAATAAGAAAGAATAGGAATACCAAATAATTTATCTTTCTGGAATTCCATAAAATAATTGCAAGACTCATTAAAGGTTTATTTCAGGCACACTTCAGGGGGTGAGTCACTGATTTAGTCTGTTCTTAAACACCTCAACTCAGCCTTTCATCCTTCTGAGGTTGATAAATAAGTACTAACACATGTTGGGTAATATTGTATGTATATTTTTTCTGTATAAAGCGCTAAAGTGTAAGTGCTATGTAATAACACATCATTATCATTTGGCCATGGAGGTCTGCTTGCATTCACAGTAATTTAGTAATATGGGCCTATATACACTGATATTAACGATACATATCGCGATCCATTCTTGTATGAAATGTGTATCACATTGTTCTATCGCATATTTTTCGTAGTGTACTTAGTAACATTGTTATGTGATGCCACTTCTTGTTTTGTCAAGGGGTGAAAGGTCTTGTTCCATTTATTTCCGTGATATCACTTCTGGGTCGGGTCATGTGATGTCATCAGGGGTCAAGGGTCATAGGGTCATGTGATGTCACTTCCGCTACCCCTGGCCTTTTGGCGAAATTACATCCCTGGTTGAAATGCAATTTTACAAAGAGGTCTTTGCTACTAGAGAACGTGGTGTGTTCATAAACGCGTAGGTAATAATGCTGCTTTAACTGGTTAGTCATTCCTTTCTCCTTGTTTTACCTTCGGAAGCATGTTAGTAAATGTGACACACGGTCCGGCAGAGATGGGAGGAATGGTGTTACTCTGCGTCCTTGCCATCTAGCTAAGTGAATGCACTCTGATGGAAGGAGGCTCATTTTGAAACCAGAGTGCAGAAAGAGAGCGAGAATCCTGAGCTTATTGCTTGATGGATTTTATTGATACATATTTCAAGCACCTCTGCTTCTCCGCTCTGATGTGGCATTAATTATTTGAGATCTACGGTGCGTCTGCCAGCAGAGAGCATTGCACATTCCTTTCTAAACCCCATTATTTCCCAACAAAGAACGGCATTAAAGAAGAGATGTGCCTGTGCAGCTAAAAAAGATGTGCCCATTGTATCTGCTAATGACTAAATGCGCGCGAGCGCAGTGGTGATTCAATTAGACGCAAAATGGGGTATTAATAATTGAAATACTAAACAGAGCTCTCTTTTTTTAAAAACACCTTTCACTGGAAATGAGAGGACAGACCTGAGAGAGGAGCTCACATCTCGGAAAAGCTTTGTGTGCTTTGAGATTCGAATTCTGGAATGCATTACACGCGTTTTTCACTCCATTAAGGAAGGCCATTTTTTCCAGAATTTAGCAAGTTGTGGTAATGGACTTTTCAGAAACAAACTAAGGTTCATTTAATTTGACAGACAATCGCAATTTTCTCCAGTGGTCACACTGTCTCAAACGGTGACTAGTGCAGCACACCTCTTTGCTTCCCCAGAACCACGAACACATAAAAAAGGTTTACCTATTTGTTCATTTCCTCTTCGTCCGAATAAATATAAAAATCTTCACTAACCTGAATTGTAAGGGTGACCAGATAATCCTTCCCAAATGTTTTTGCAACACGTAAATCCTATAGTTCTTAGTAACAGTGCTGAGATCCCATACATGTTAGTCAACACCTTTTGCCTTTCTTTAAAGAGGCAGGGTGGAAAATCAAATGTCACTTCGATGCTAAAGGGGGGGGGGACAATTTCTTTGAGGGAAATGAAGATGAGAGTATGCCCTTCTCTTCTGGTCTGGGTATGGGTATTAGGTGTGGAACGAATATCGGTAGCCATTAAAAAATGTTGTGACAAGATTCAGGTAATCTTGCTCAATATCCACATGCACTGCAGGTGCTGGCTTAGGTATATGAGCCATTGTGGGCAGGAGAGGAGGCAGGCAAGGGGATGACGGAGGGCTTGCTGCAGGTGGGGTTGGCACAGCCATTAGAAGGAGCATGCCAGAGGAAAGACTCTTTCAAGGAGCATGCCAGAGGAAGTGAAAGCTGGTGATAGATTTTCCCACCACCAACAAGTGCTTAGTACTAGACCTAGGAAGACGATTTGGCTTTGTTGCTGTACCATCTTGGACAGATCCATAACCATGCATTGTTTTCCGTGTAAGGGCACACACGTTGATATGGCCTTCTATAGATTTTATTTTTTAATTTATTTGTTTATAATGCGCCAACAGCCCGCAGGCATTAGGATGCGACAAAAACACACAAGGACAACAAATTGAACGGGACAGTGACAGATAGCCAACCTAATGATAAACGAGCCTGAGAAATATGAAATCCGATTTTCTCAGCCCAAACCCATGTGCACTTAGCGATTTTTCACTGCTTGGAGCTCTAATAGCTTCTTAGAGATGCCGGCTGAGATAAAGGGATAGGCAGTGCTGTACTCTAGATAGAAGAAATGCCTGGCTTAAAATATGAATACAAGATTAAAATGCTAATTATTTAATAGATTGTTATATAGGTTGAAATTGTATAAAAGAAGGTTTGCACTTTTTACTACTGCTTCTACTTGCGGGGTAAAAGATAGTTGACTGTCGAATAGTTCATACACTTTATTCACTACCTACCCTGGAGAAGGGGGAACTCTAAGGCTAAAAGTCAATGAAAAGGGAGCAGAGACTCAGTGGAAAAACCAAATAAAAGAACTTCAGTTTTGTTGCCATTTAGACCAGGCATTTATCCTGCATTCAGCGCTGTACCCAACACAGTCAATCATCCACCAATCCATCTCCAATCTGAGTATCATCTGCATATAGTTGGCATTCGAAACCCAATTTTTCTATGGACCAATAGTATCTTTTTTCAGATCCTGGGAGTTAGACATTGTTGAACCAGACTTTGAGTTTTGTGCAAGAAGTTTGAGCCAAATACAGGTGCAGTGAGTTTTGTTGATTCAAGCGGCGAGCTGGCATTGATCTGAGGTGAATCAGGGGCTCGGAGTGGTTTTTGAGGTTGGTGTTCAAGCAATGCAGGTTGGAGTGTTCACAAGCATTAGTTTGGAGTCAAACTGGTTCGAGTCATGGTTGTAAACTCTATGTAGAGTCATCAAGTGATGCTTCTGAGGTTTGAGTTGAGGCAATGGTCAGCAATGGTTAAAAGCGGTGATCCTGATGGGGTGGTGTACAGTTCGATGAAGCAGCATTTCTATAACTGCTGGTTCAAGTCGGTGAGTGACACTCCATTGGTTTGACCACAAAAGTGATGGGTGGAAGGTTTTGAATTAATCTAAACCACTGGCAATTGCTCTGGGCAACCTTCCACACCACTGTTTTTAGCCCGTCTGCGCCATTGCAAAAGGGGACCAGCCATGTGCAAATCAGTCAGCAGCTGCCGCCACCGAAGGTAGCAGCCCAGCCCGAACTGCTAGGCCAGGTCCCGTCTGCACAGAAAACCAAGCAACCCCAGACATGTTTCGGCTTGTTGGACCTCCTCAGTGAGGTGCAGCCTGGTTCTCTGTGGTGCAGCGAGCAAGGGACCCACGTCTGGGCATACCCTCTCTCACAAGGAGAAACAAACTGACCACAAAAGTGATGGGTGGAAGGTTTCAAATGAATCTAAACCACTGGCAATTGCTCTGGGCAACCTTCCACACCACCGTTTTTTAGCCCGTCTGCGCCATTGCAAAAGGGGACCAGCCATGTGCAAATCAGTCAGCAGCTGCCGCCACCGAAGGTAGCAGCCCAGCCCGAACTGCTAGGCCAGGTCCCCTCTGCACATAAAACCAAGAAACCCCAGACATGTTTCGGCCTTGTTGGACCTCCTCAATGAGGTGCAGCCTGGTTCCCTGTGGCGCAGCGGGCAAGGGACCCACGTCTGGGCATACCCTCTCTCACAAGGAGAAACAAACTGACCACAAAAGTGATGGGTGGAAGGTTTCGAATGAATCTAAACCACTGGCAATTGCTCTGGGCAACCTTCCACACCACCGTTTTTTAGCCCGTCTGCGCCATTGCAAAAGGGGACCAGCCATGTGCAAATCAGTCAGCAGCTGCCGCCACCGAAGGTAGCAGCCCAGCCCGGACTGCTAGGCCAGGTCCCCTCTGCACAGAAAACCAAGCAGCCCCAGACATGTTTCGGCCTTGTTTGACCTCCTCAGTGAGGTGCAGCCTGGTTCCCTGTGGCGCAGCGAGCAAGGGACCCACGTCTGGGCATACCCTCTCTCACAAGGAGAAACAAACTGACCACAAAAGTGATGGGTGGAAGGTTTCAAATTAATCTAAACCACTGGCAATTGCTTTGAGTCAGGCTCTAAGTGGCAGTATGCATAGACGAGCTGGTTCTAGATGCAAGCACATAGGTTTGAACAATTTGGTTGTGTGCCCAAGGCAGCACCTGTGGCTTCTGTGGTTTGAAATGTGGTGGACCCGTTTTGAAAGCAGTTTGTTTGGTTCAATGGAGTGAAAACAGGAATCCTGGCTGTCTTGGCACTCAGGGTGCTGAAAGTCCCAATCCAGCGGCTCAAGGATGCATGGAGTCCTTGTTGTGTGGCTCCCAAACACAGTGGATGCTGTACACAACTGCAGGGATCCTTCAACCCAGTGATATCCTGGGCACCGTTGTAGCTAACAGAAAGGTAGGACTTTTCTCAACAACAGTTCACCACCACTGGTCCCTTGAAATGGTTAGTGGACAGAGATTCCCTCTTCTTGGACACTCAGTCTTCACCTCACTGGTGGAGGACTTTGGAAAGATCGACTTTCACAACAGAGATCCAATTAATTCTTTCTTAAGTGTTTGTCCAAAAGTGAATTAAAGAAGAAGAGTGAGACTCCTTCTTTTAAAGTCAAAATCTCAGAAGTGATTGGATTAGAGCTACCCTGCTCTAGGGGTCAAGTTTCTGTTCTTTGAACAAGTGGACTTTGCCCTCTGACATCACAAGCAACAGGCTTTGTGCTACAGGAGGTGGAGGGGACAGGAAGGAAATATTGATGTAGCAAGAAACAAGATGGTGGGACCTTCCTCCAACTCTAAAGCGCTCCCTCTGTCTAAACTTACCCTGCCCCCTTTCCTTCTCAATAGAATCAAAGGCCTTTATATATGCAGCACCCTGTTGTGAGGCTACTCCTGTTGCAAATGGATGTAGCCTTTGAATCATGTTCCCAGGACAGCTTCCTGTGGAATGGCTGTCTCTCCTGGGAGGGTGTTTTCCTGCCCTCACAAAGGAACAAAGAGTTTGGTTGGGCCCCAAAGGCAATGACGGTGGGTCCTGTGGCTCGGGATGCAGTAAACCTAGTTTGAAAGCAGTTCAACTGGTTCAATGTGTTGAAAACAAGGTTTGTTGTTGCCTTGGCTATCGGGGTGTTGTGAGTCCCAATGAAGAGTTTCAAGGATAAGCTTAATCCTTGTTCTTCAGCTCCCAAACATGAGGGAGGCTAGGACTCCACTGCAGGGTTCCTTCAACCTAGTGAGTTCCTGGGTACTGGGAAATATTGAAATTGGTGGATTTGATATAGTGATATTGTGCGCTAGTGACCACTCTTGTGTTCAAGTAACAAAATATGAGAAACAGTATTTGTGTTGAACTGGCAGCGATCACCCTTAACCCTCCAACTCATCCACCAGAGCTGGAATTAGAAATCAGAAATCAATAGGTGGGAAGGTGAGTCGCGCTCAAGTTAAAGATTGATCAAAGTATGTTCGGATAATAGTGTTCCAATGCAAAAGCTTCCCAAAGCAAAAGTTTGTTAATACAGATGTTTATTCTCATTGTTCGATAGCCGACACGTGTTTCGACCAACAGGTCATTTTCAAGGCCTAAATCGTGTTCCAATGCAATCAATTACTGTAGATGAAAACTATTCTAAATTCCCTCTTGGGTTGCTAGCTGTACACCGCATAACTGCGTGGATGAAGATTTGTCAGTTATAGAAAAAGGACAAAGAAACCCCTCAATGAGTTCAACGAAGAGTCAAAGTGAGATGGAGGAGTCAGCGGCACATGTGGTGTGCCGCCAACAAGTAAGTAAGGGGTGGGTGGAACAGGTTGCCAGTAATGTCCATGGGAGAAAAAATCAAGTCATTTTTGTTCAAATACTGCTGACATTTCCGGATTTGATTAATTCATGGACATCCTACGCAATGTGCTTTGTGCTCACAAATCAGCAAAGAGAGGCAACCACAAGGATACATTCTTGCGAGCAGCAAGGCCAGCCTGCCTGGGAAGAATACACATAATCCCTTCCAAGCATAGCTGGGCTCTCAGGGCTGACACATGTACCATATGCCATACGATAAATCGTGCTATTATGCAAAGATGTATCTGCCACAAGCAGAGCTAACTCGTAATTTAAGTTTGTTGGTACAGGGGGAATGTCTTAAATGCAGCCTCTGAGCTGCAGAGACATGGATGTCGCTGCATCTGTCAAATTTACACGTGTGCCCTCTGAACTTGCTTCATACCAACCTGCTTTATACCACTAGTAGAGCAGGCACTGCATTTCAGGATACAGATGCAGCAGAGTAGAGGTACATTCTATGCTTTTGGCATGGAGTTTATGAAAGGGGACTTTGATCAGCGATTTTCCCTTTCAGAGATGGAATTATCTGTATCATTTTATTAATTAATATAAATATCAAAAAAGCCAGGGCTTCTACTCCCTTGCCAGATGGCAATTGCTCACACTCACTGCACTTGGCTTTGTAAGAAAAAAGATGGGTTTCCTTTTTCCTATGATAAACAGTCAGCTTGATTTTATTAATCAATCACATTTACAAATGTACTAACAGAATATTTGTATTACTGTGATTGCCCATTAGACATGCTTCTTTATGAAAAGAATGGCTCAAGGGCAGGTCTTTCGGGGGAAATAATGGCATGCTAGCATGAGGCGGTAGGGCCTTCACCACCTGCTGACCCTTAGACCCTGTACACTAGCGTTGTTTCTTGCAGGGGGTTTGAGCATATGGAATCACCAAATACTGCACTGGCTGTATCAATTTCGTTATGTAATGTTCGGTAATGTAGTTTGAAAACAAACATTGTGACTATGCTCTAAATCACCCAAAACATGTATTATCCTGAGTTTTGGTTCATTTAACATGCACAATTTCCAATATCATCATCAAATTGCTGACAGTGCTTATTCTCAGTGTATTGACATCTTATTTGCCGTTGATTTAATCCACATAATCAGGTCTGACCGACACATGTTTTGACCAGAACAGTCTTCCTAAAATCTCTAACAACACCAATGGACCTTATTAGAAATAATGTTAAGTGAAATCATTGAAAATCATATTTAGTACCCAAGAAATGAATGTCTTATATAAGATAATGGAGAGTGAATAATGAACATTTAATCAGGCACAGAGATACTTACCACCACAGGCTATAGAATAATCATACTTTTTTTTACTAGTTATAGCCACAGAGGAATGCTTCCTACCCTCACCCTTTTGACAACAACTGTAGCTAGAACAGTTCTAGTGCCTGCTATTTACATAACCATTTTAGATACATGAACCACTCTACAAACATAGCATGCATATAAAGAAGACATAACAAGTTGATATAGATTAACAAGACACATGGGTAAGTCTAACCATTATCAATGTTATTACCTCCATTAATAAACTCCCGAATTAGCAACAAATGTAACTGTCAAAATCACCAGCTGTTTGCAGATCCTATAAAATAAGTTAAAGATTAACTGTGGGACCAAATAAATATCTGACACAGTAGAGTTCCAATGAATGGGCTCAACCTTCCAATTTCGGTGAGATATAATAAGCATTCACTTGTAAAACACAAATATATTTTTACATAGTCCTTGTGGATCAATCTTGCTAACCAACATTTAATATTTTTCACACCGCCCCATCTCTCACCTCCACTTCTAGATATTTGTGTTTATTGCATTCTATGTTTTTAGTCCTATTTAAAAAAATATGTACTCATTATTAGATTGATGTCATTTTTCTTCTTGGTTATATATTGCACGTTTGTTATTGATGCTATTGGATGTTCTTTCTTGGGTACTAAATGTCTATCAGTATTGTTAGAGCCTTGAAAAAGACTGTCTTGGTTGAAACACGTGTCAGTTCAGTCCCTATTATGTGGGTTAAAATAACAGCAATACAGATGTCTATACACCGAGAATAAGCACTGCTAGCAATTCAATGAAGATAAAGGAAATTGCGCATGTTTAAGCAACTTAAACTCAGGATAATACCAGGGACGTCATTTGTGGGTTGCCAGGGGTTGCAACCGCAAATTAACCATTTTAGTTCCTTTTACATGAGCTAATACTCTACAGAGTGAATTGGATGGAGAAATTACTCAAACATCAATAATTAAACTGACTTCAGAAGTTGGCAAAATACTTTTGTCTGTTTTAATAACAAATATCTAAAACAGGGAGTACAACGGACATCATCCGACGTCTGGCAGTAAGGTCTTGTTCACATTTCATAAAAAACATGATTATATAGTTAATATTCATCATCAGTGATGTCATCCTATGTGGCAAACTGAGAAACTTTTGGAGGGTTGTTGTTGGGTAACGGGAAACATCTAGGTATATTTTCTATAAGGATTGGTGTTGTTATTGGATCTCTACTAAGAGGTGGACAACTCTGCCCACCCCTAGTGCAAGTCATTGTGAGCGTCATAAAATACACAACGTTTTATTTGGTCTCTAAACTATAGGGCTCTTTGGTACGTGACCCTTTATAATTGGTTTTCACACTTGTACCTTTCTGGAATATTCCACTCATTAGCAGCACATGAGCTGGTACCCCAGGTGCCGATGGGCTGGACTTGACCATGTCTCCCCACCCAATTAGCCCATCATCCATCATCACTCAAGATGTCTGCCATGAGAATAGTCTTTGTACTAAGTCTTGTAAAGTAGCACCTCTCCTGGGAATAAAAGGGAGTGTGGGCATGAATTTATCTTCAAGTTTCAGTGTAGCTACCCAAAAGAGTATTTTCATCTGACCATGTGATTGGGGACCACGTTGAGCTTCCTTGCTGTATTTAATAATATTAACTTTATAAAACTTGGCACCCAAAGTCCTTCCACTGCACCGTAACAGGAGTCCAGTCCTTGCCTTTTCGTTCATTGTATCATTTCATTATAATTAACTTGTTTCTTGGCTGCTTCACCCCTTGACACTTGGCCAAGCAGGTCTCTAGATGCTCCTTTCATCCTCAGCTGGGTGTATCTTGCTGCCCCACACTTTTCCAGCCCTTCTATTCACGGGGTCCAGTTTGCTCAAATACGATGTAGAACTTCCAGATTCCTATGCATATATATATCCCTTGGTGCATAGCCGCAATCTGTTCAGTACGTATAGCCAGCCTTATGATCACTTCGCCTACTTGCATTACTGCATCTGTACAATTATAAAATGGTTGTCATTTTCTTCTGGCCTTTTCACACGTGTGATCTTCACTCAAGGTATGAACGTTTACTCGGTTCTTACTTTGTCATCAGATTCTATATGGTCTGTTCCTCTTTTCTTTTGTCATCTCTAAATAAGTGTGTCACTTTCTTCATGTGACGTCACCAATCTCTTCTTTCATCTGTCTTCACGTGCTCTTCAGGGATCTTTCCCAAGCAGCTGTCAGTTCTTCGTGGGTACATAAAGAATGGTCTTCTAAATGGATACCTATCCATGTATCTGGTCAGATCATTATAAAATCGAATCCAGGATATTACTTAAACAAAAAACAGAGAAACTATACAACCTCCCAATTAAGGTTCTAGACAGAAACTTTAAAAAAATCACGACTTCCATACTATCTCAAGCTATAAACCAAGTCATGAACACCACCAAAGATGAGGACTCCTGCGAGAAAATAATATCAACATATAACACTCATATGCAAGAACTACTTTATCTCCATGCCCCCATGAAAAACAAACAAGTCAGCCCAATGTAAATCAACAAAAATGGTTCAATGCTGAATCAACTGATCTCAAAAAAGAGAAAAGAAAACTGGAAAGAAAATGTTCAAAGGACACCACTGAAATTAACAAGACAAATTTGAAAAATGCAAAAATTAGGTATAAGACAAAACTCACAGAACTAAGAAAAAAAACATTATAACGAACAGATTGCCACCGCTACCAACTCTACAGGAAAACTCTTCCAAATACTATAAGCTATAGAAAAACCAAAAGCCCTTTCCCCGCCATTTCAACCAACAGAGAAAGACTGTGAAAAAGTCCAAATAGCTTTTCACAACAAAATCATCAAAGCTAGAGAAACAATTACAAATTGTAAGACTACCAGTCTCCCTCCTTTGGACCAACCACAAGAGGTAATCCCTAAACACCAAAGTTCCAAATTTTGATTTATACCAACAACAATGGAAGATATGAGAAAAACACTCTCTAATATTAGATGCACTTCCTGCATGGAAAATGTGATTCCACCTAAATTAAATACTAGACAACGCTGAAGTCTTTATCCCTTTCCTTAGAAGAATGGTAAACGCTTCCTTCAGGGACTGCTCCATCCCTGCTACAATTAAAACAGTAACGGTAACACCCCAGCCAAAAAAAACTGAACTTAACCAACAAGACCCCTCAAACCTTAGACCCATTACCAACTGCAACTTTTTATTAAAAATACTAGATAAGATTGCCACAAAACAGCTACAAGACTATGTGGACGAAAACAACCTCCTCCACCCACAACAATCAGGATTTAGAACAGCCCATAGCACAGAGTGTGCGTTACTTGATTTGCAGACCGAGATGTTGGGCATCCTCGACAAAGGTAAAGCAGGCCTGCTGATTCTCTTAGACCTCCCAGCAGCTTTCGATCTGCTTGATCATCGAAAGCTCTGAGTGTCATGGCCACAGGCCCCAGAACACAAAAACCACACCATCTAGTGATGGGGGGCAATGGGTGAATTGACTCACTTATGTCCATTTGGGACCCATAAACACAGGGCCCTGTCTGGACTCAGTCCTGGCACCTTTGGCGCCAGGCTCATATAGAGATGTGAGCATGAACACTTTATTTCAGTATTTCAGTGCAGGAGTGCTTTTACTTTATTTCAGTGCAGGAGTGCTTTTATTTTACAAGAACTTTCCAGGAGCTGAAAGCCTTTATTCCAGAGAACATAACCATGTGCTGACTCATAGGATGTGGCACCCTAGACATGGTATTCATGTGCTGACTCATCGGGTGTGGCAGAGTGTGGCAGGCAGGCTGAACCTTGTGGGTGTGGCTTCAGAAGCTCAGCTATATAAGCTGCTCCATCCTTAAGTCTGGTGCTTCGGGTTACTGTGCACTTGCGTGCAACGTGACGCTCACTGCCGCTTGGACCAGTTTACTTATCTTTGAAACCAGGCGTTCTCCTGCATACTCACCTCCAGGAAACCAGTGCTTCATCGCTTCATCTACAGACTCATCTCCTGACATCCAGTGACACCGCTTCACTGCACTCTGCATCTACAAACTCAGACCCTGTGAAGAAGAAAGACAAGGTTAGAACATCCGCCCCTAGATCTGCGCCACATTTGAACCCCATGCACCCCCTAGTTAACAAATTACCAGATACTGTTCCTCATTCCCGCCGGCTGCCGCCTCAAGCTCTGCAGCTTCTGCTGGGCCTGCAACATCACCTGCAAGGAGAAGAAAGCAAAAGAGCAAACATCAAAAGTGGAACGGACAGCAATACAAGACAGCAAACTTTACAATACAACAAAAACAGACTAGGAAAGACAAAGGCAAACAGGAACACTTACCTGAATTATAGTGGCTTAGTCGCAGCAGGACTGGACTACCACGTGCAAGGGACCAGTGAAGGAACTCGTTCCAGATCATACAAGCGCCTCTGCCAGAAGCAGTAGGACGGAATGCTCGCCAAAACTAATCAACAGGTGAGCTTTCCAGGGACAGCGCATCCCATGGCTATCATGCTTTGGGAGAAGGGTCTGGAAGAGGATCAGGTGCACAAGCTGGCATACTCACGCTCCCTATTCTCCATGCAGGAGAAGTCCCGAGCAGCATCACCTATTACCAACAGTCACCACATAAGCGCAGAGGGCGAAGTTGGACCGAGCGACCTCACCCCCAGGAGGGCTGCAACCGTGCCCCAACGCCTCCGCAGAGACCAGGTGACCGTAACACCGAGAGGTTCTAGATCTATCTGGAAACTGCTCACATGAGGCCATAGATTGGGTGACATCCTTTTTGCAGGAAAGACGATCTAAGATCATCTAGGGCGAGCAAACCTCATCGACCAAACCAGTTGACTGCGGAGTCCCACAAGGAGCTAGCTTCTCCTCACTCTTGTTCAACTTATATCTTCGCTGCCTATGCACACTATTGACCCAACTCAACATATTCTTTACCAACTTTGCCGACAGCACTCAACTGGTCATGGAACTAAGTGGGGATTGCATCCAAGACAGCGCCAAAGTAACATCACTATATAACATAATTGAATCCTGGATGAAGGCTAATTGGATGTGCCTTAATGGCACCAAAACTGAGCTAATGATCTTCGAATCAACCTGAGCTAGAAAAAAATGGAGTCCAGCATACTCCTCATTTAACATCAAAGAGACTCCAATCACAATATCAGAAAAAGTCAAAACACTTTGCATTTACTTACAGGCAACACTGGGAGCAGAAGCCCATACAGCCTACCTTATAAGAAATTGCCACTACCACCAGAAACTACTGAAAAAAGATTTGACCTTTGCTTGATCAACAAAATAGCACAACCATCGCTAGGGCCACTATTCTTTCCCGACTAGATTATGGCAACTCTCTACTATTGGGCGCAAGCAACAAATGCTTAAAACAGTGCCAAGTGATACAAAATAATCCCATAAGAACCATAACCGTTAAATCAAAGAGAGAGCACATCACAAGTGACCGAAGAGAACTACACTGGCCATAGAAGACCGCATCCCATTTAAATCACTCGCAATAGTCCATCGCTGCCTGTTTGGAAACACCCCTGCATACCTAAAGAAACAATTCAAATGGTATGAACCAAGCTGCAGCCTCAGATCCACTAACAAAGGCCTCCAACAAGCCACACCAGCAAAAAGGCAAAATGACTAGGTAGGGCATTTACCACCAAAGCAATCACAAAACGTAATGAACTGCCCCCAACACTAAGATCAGAAACAAACTACCTTTGTTTCAGAAAAAAACTTAAAACACTTTTGTTCAAATAAAGTCACTTTTCTCCATATATCCTGCTGACATACCACATTTCATGTAGTCCTGATTAAATGTCCCTGTGTCTATATGTAACTCGCTCTGATGCCTGCAGGCTGCAGCGCTATATAAACAAAAAAATCCCAAAAAAAATCAAAGGCTGCTCATGTTATAGGCATCATTACAGGTGTCTTGCTTGTCACTATTTCCGGCTCCCAACATATAGGCAATTTAGGGGCAGGACTTCTGCTAGAGGCTTTTGGCTCCTCCTCTAAACTACCCCCACTGGATTATTCATCAACCACTCTCTCACCAATCTCCACATCTAGACATCCTCTCTTGAAAAAGTGTTCCTTAGGAGTGCATATCTTCATCACACCTTTCAAGATCCTGCTAATTTTACATGATCATCAACACTCCAGGTCATAACCCTGCATTATCCACTGGGGCTGCAGTATATCCATCTACACACATACTTCTTGTGGTCTCTCAGATACAGGAACCTTGTTCCTTCAGGTGCATGGATGCTGGCCTTTACACAGTGTCTGATTTCCTCATAAGTCAGCTCTTTGGGTTCCAATACAAATTCAACATCAATTAGGATTTTCATTCCTACCAGCTTCTTTGCTGTCTTCTTGCATTGTGTGATTATTATTTTGATCACACAAAATCCAAACATGATCATCAGTTATAATGCTTCTAAGAACATGAAGATATCACCATCCACTGGGATATCCATGAGAAGATTGCTGCCAACCAGCTGTCATCTGCAGTATCTCCTACTTCATCTTCCATCTTGGTGTGTAAGTTTGTCAACAGCGTTATGACTTCTTTTAAGGTCCCATTCTCGTCATCATGGGAAGGTATGAATGTGCAACATGATTCTCCAATTTTGGCACAGACACCTCAATCCACAGCTGTAACCATGTCTAGGAGATATCTATTCTGGAGAGTCATCAGTCTTATGGCTCTTAGCTCTTATTTAATTGTGTTAAATCCCTTTATGGTAGTATTGATTGTCTTCAGGAGCTCCCATCTGGTTATCTGTAACTATTTGGCATTCGCCATCATCTAGATCCCTGGCATAAAGATAGTTGTGAATGCTGATGCAGTCTTGCTGAACAATCTGTGCTCATATGGAATAGGATTGAAAGCTTCTATTGATTTAGCTGAGAAGTAGTTCTGCCTCTTTGTTCAAATGAGAAATGCTGGAACATGAATAATCACCATGGAACACAGTCCCCCCAATCTCTGGGTAGCTTCATATAAGCTCTGGATCCACATGTCCAGTAGTGGTCCATTATCACTACTGTCCAATCCTTCATTCCTGGTACATCAAAGATTTGCTTGCAATTTTGATTTTCTCAAATTTTTCTTGTGCCATTGTTTCTGAAGCACAGCTCTGCACTGGCTAGAGACACTATCTGCACTCGGTCTCCTTTATCTTCAACCCAGGTCAGTAGTCTGGCAAGCTTCGGCCAAAGAGGTTTGCACCCTTTCTCTGCATGTTCTATAACTGGTTTGTGATGTCCAGTTATGGCCACTGTTCTGCAAACGACTATGCCTTCTTCCCATCCATCTGGTGAAAGTATTGTTCCCCAGATCTGCATTTGGCCACTCTCCTTGCATTTCCGCACCTCTTCTTCAGTCTTCCCATGGCAATTGAGCTTTATATTTATCTCCCATCTGATTCCTGCTCCCTTCATTCCAGGCTGTTCATATCTTATCACATGATCCTTTGCGTGTGGTCTTGCTCTTGTTTTCAAATCTTGAACATAATCATCTTCTTCTGGTGCTGTCCATTCTGTCACCCATACCAAGGGTGCAGTTCAACCCTAGAATTGACCTCTCGTATGGCAAAGTGCAAGATGCATTAGGCAATGTGCAGTTTGGACGTCTATTTCTATAGCTAGAATATCTTAGAATTCCCCAATGCATAGTGTAGGAGAGCACAAACATAGCAGCTCTCCTCAGAGGACTCTTTCCTACTTCTTTCACATGCTGATGCCACATGTTGTTATCCAAATGTGCTTCACTATCTAGATAATTATTTAATTCATAATCATCTTCTCTTATACCTCTCTTAGGTAACTTTCTTGTATAGTGAATGTGTACCCAATGATCATGGAGCAAATCAAAAACAGACCTTCCTTCAGGGGGAACCATAGGGACACTTATAAGAGAGATAGGCGACTTTGCACATGTCATTGGTGTAGTGATAATCACATGGTCTTGGCTTAACAGATATGTCTGTAAGGTTCACTGGTGTGGGAAAGATCAAGGGGACTGGTGTTGTCTTTGGAATGGCAAGATAATCAGCATGCATTAGTAGAAACAGGAAAACAGTAATAGATGCTGTGCAGACATATAGCAGGCACCAATTCATCAGTCCCCACCAACTGTGATTCCTCATACGTCGCTGAGCTCGCTCGATTCCCACCACTGTATCACTTTCAGAATCCCACATTATGCCTGTGCACTATTTTTTAAGGAAGGAAAAAACCTTTTTAATCAGGCAAATTCATCAAGTGCTCTGGTAGTTGTAAAATCTGCTCAATGATTGCTGAGAGCAGACTCCTTATCGTTGTATCAATTTTAGAATCATGCAAGAACACATGAATGCTAGTACTTCTCCCCACAAGTACAGGATATGTCAGAAGAATAAAAATAAAGACAATAAGCAGGAGCTGGTGAATGTCGACATCAGACAGGACCATTTGTGTGTCCAAAGAGAAATTCAGTAAGAAAGGAATCAGGGAATTGTTTCCTCTTCCAGTCACTGAACAGGAAATCCAAATTTGACATATTTTGCAATGTTCCAACACTTTCCTTTTAGTTCAGTTCAGAGATTCCTGTGGCTCAAGAACAAGTTTTCCTTCTCACTTCCTGCTATAATTTATATAAGGAGTCACAGTCCTAATGCACACTTGCATTTATTCAACCAGTAGTTTCAGCATCCTTCTTCCTTGTCATTGATCGAGTCTGCCCGTGCTGAACTACTTCGTGTTGACTTGCTTTCGAATTAGGTGGGGGTGTTCCGGTCTCACCAGCATACAGCTTGACGTTGCCCAGGTGAATCCATGCACATCATTCTTGCACGTCAGCCATGGCACCGTCCAAACCCAGGCCATGACCATAAACATTTACACACCTCGATCAATCACTAAGATCAGAAGGCAAGGCTATTGCACCTTCAGAAATGGGTCACGTGATGTGTGCAGTGAAGTGCTGGGCAGCATCAAAATTATAGCCTAAAGCTAAGGTGGGGACCTTGGGAGTTAGTCATCTGTCTGGGAGCGAGTGAAGTGTGTGAGTTAGTGTGACCTCGGTTCTCCCCCCCGAGCCCATCCCTTAATCTGGCAGGTGCTTGTTACAATTATAAAATAACATTGTTTGTGTTAGTAGCCAATTATTGTTAGGCCAACTTCACCTCGGATGATGAGCCCAGCAGCACCCACGTTGATGGAGATGGACAGATGAAGATGGACCAATGGCCAGGCATCCCACATGGAACAGGCCCTATATGTGTAGATCTTGTCCAGTTAAGATTGTAGAATTGTACCATATATGATTATGTCATTAGTGATGTTATTCGTGCTTATAATGTGCTGCACGTCCCTGCAGAGCTTAGAATATTCAGTGGAAGCAGAGTTCTTTGACGATGCATTAGTATTTTGGCCTTAATCCCTAGTGGGCTCTATTATTTCAGGTGTGAGCGTGCAGGGGCGTGCCTTCATTTGGTGACCCTGATGTGATCCCAGTGACCACCGCAATGACAGAGGCTTCCAGGCGGCTTCTCCAAGGGTGCAGCGCCCACCTGCAGCGACCAGTCCCAAACACGTCAGTATCAGAGGTTTTGCAGGATTACTTTCTGCTCTATGAAGCATGGCGCTGCTCCGGAGAGAGTGCAGGCCATTGTTGGAACCCTGTGACAGAGGAGTTTGGGTTCACACGCACGTGTGAGTATACCATTGCAAGTGATAACAAGTAGGTCAGGGGTATATTAGAAAGAGTGTGGGTTTCAAGCAAGTGGAGAAAGAGTTTGTTTGTATGGTATGGGTGCGATTTTTTGCTTTCATTATTATTGATTCTTTAAGGAGATCATCATGGAAAGGAAAACCGAGTGTTATGGAGCATCCCCGAGTGAGTGGAGAAGGTGGCACCACTTATGTTGTGTAATACATAGGAGACCTGCATAATTAGTGGTCTTGGGTACAGTAGTGGTTGTTATTTTAGCTTTTTATTTTAGATTATAATGTTCAAGTTTTCAATTGTGCAGAGAGGAGGCCCGAGGAGGGGCCTTGTGTTAATTAGTGGTGTTTTGAGTGTGCAGAGTGCGAGAGTGAGTGTGTGTGTGAAAGGGAGGGGAGGGATATGAATGTGGGTTGACAGGGAGGAGGGTAAAGCAAATTGATTTCTTGGCTGTGAAATTTGCAGCATTTGCAGCATGCAATTAGAAGTGCAGGCACACCTTGCAGTGCATACATTGCTGAAATGTGAGGGCAGACACCTTTAGAATACATCTACAAGGCCTTGCCCATTTACCAGGAGAAGATTGAGAAGTACCACAAACAGTGGGTGGCAGAAACTCGAGGGGGTATTCCTAACTCCTGGCCAATGCAGGCACCCATAACAAGGGAATCCTGGAACACATTACCACGTTCCTAGCAGTGTAATACAATGGTAAACAGCTACAGAAAAGAAAGGAAATGTTAGATTTGAGGAAAATGATCGATGACATAGAAGACACCTATGTGGGAAGGCACAGGGCTCATACGATGGGGACAAGCATGCAGAAGCAGGTGGGTCCGAACAGAGCACAAGGGGATATATCCATTAGCAGAGCTCCCAGCAACGTGGTACAGTAATCCAACCTATGTGTCCACACAAGCCACGGTCCCACCATCCCTGTATATACCCACTCCAGCAACCGCTTCACCCCAGTAGTGCACAAGGCCGAGGGAATAAGAAGGGGCCCTAGAATCGGTGCAAGCAGAACTAGTGCGACTGCGAACAGCACATAGCAAAGCAAAGGGGAATGGTCTAGACGAGTGGAGAGCGGGGGACATTTTGTTCAGATTGGACAGCTCAGCAATAAAAGGTGTATAGGGAAGAAAGAGGACGGGTGAACAGCCAGTACAGGGTAAGGAACTGTAAGGTTTGACAGAGCAGAAAGAGGATTAGGTGGAAAACCGGGAGATGATGGATGAAGTACTGTGGATGAGTTTGAAGATCACGGTGAGGAGGAAGCACAACAGGCCCAGGAGATACCACCTCGGGTGGAAAGTTTGTGGGATGAGAGGGTAAGGAGGTTTGGCCAGATGGCATTGGCAAAGAAAAAGGAAGTGTGGTAAGGAAAGAATGGAGAAGACCAGGCTTACAGATGCCTCTGATACACAAGGAGCATGGGTAGGGTACAATATGTACCCTGGGTGCAGATAGACAAAAACAACTTGATGAAGGCACTCCAGCCGTTAACAGCGGGGGAGGGGAAATGGATATATGCATTTGAAAAACAGACTGCGGTGTATCCCTCACCGTAGGGGATATTAAAAGTTTATTGGTGGCGATGGTGGGCGACCAGGATGGAGATGTGTGGATTAAAACAGAATACCCAGGAGTGAGGTTAGACAACAATACGAATGATGGCGCACCATTCAACAACATCAGAGTACATACCAAACCTGACACGCCATACAGTCGATCATGAAATATGCTATGGGGGATGATGAAGACCCTGCACGATATTTTATTAAGTTTCAGGAGCTGTGGAGAGTGGAGACGGGTTATCAGTGGAACCGATCAGTTCCTCTTTTCTACTTTGTTATTAAAAGGGGCTACTGAAGGAAGTGGAGAAGGTGCTAGACAAGATTGTGGGCATTGAAGGGAAGGGGTGGGCAGAAATTCAGAGCATAATAGTACATCACTGCAAATGAATAAAGGAGCATGAAAGGGAAACGGCAGACCGATTGCAGGCAAATGAGGCAAAACTGGTACAGTGGAAGCTGGCTAAAATAGCTGTAGAGGGGGTAGTGTCCACACCTGCACAAACTGAGGCAACAGGGAGTGCACAGTGGTCAGAAGGAGGACAAGGGCAGAGGGCAGGCAGAGGGAACAGCAGTACGCCACCCCTGAGTAGCAAAAAAGAGGTCAGCAGCCTCAGAGGGGCACATTTAGGGTGAATAGAGTACTTTGGAGGAATGGGACTGAGAGGGGTGGGTATGGGTTCACCACAGTCCAGGACTTAGATACAACACATATAATAATTACCACCCACCTGTGCAGAATACAAAGCAAATGCAGACACCAAGAATGACCTCCATACCCTATGAAATACACCAAGCGTACACACAACTTCCACCCCGGCCCACGGAGCAGCAAGCACAGCAACACCAGCACCAGCACCAACAACAGCAATAGGAAACAAACATTTCATTTTTTGGTCCTCTTGGGTGCCACTAAATCATGCATCAGTGAGGGAGATTCATGCAGGGATTCTATGGGGCTGTCTCCACAGTTTCATACACTAAAGAGGTTGAAATCAAAATAGGGTGAAGGTAGTGCAGGCCCCCTACTCTGTTCTAAAAAGTTCACCAGTTAACCTGATGGGCTGGGATCTGCTCAGCAAGCTCAACATGACAATCTCATTCACAGACAGTGGGATAGTTTGCGCCATGCCAGAGATGTGCATCATGAGGGCAATGATAATAATACATGCAAGGAGAAGTAGTGGTTCGTGGAATTCCCATAAACCCGGACATGTTTGTGTATATCACTGTACTTGTGGAAGCAGTACCTCAGATTGGCATGGCATGCTGGCAAGTGCCCACATATTTAATCTTTTCCCCTGTTGTGACCCCGGAACTGGTGCCAGTTATGATATTATATGATATTTTATCTAAAGTGCGTCTATATACAAGTGTTTCAAGGCGCGACGAGGCAAGGGGGGAACTAGGGAGGACAAGACAAGGGTCTTACTAGGCCAAGTTACCAGAGGCGTAGACAGGGTAGGGCCTGAGCGGGCAAGGCCCACTCAAAAATTCAAAATGCCCTCGTTGCTCTGAGCTGGAGTGGCGCCAACTCTCCACAGCATTTCTTTTTTATGTTGTTGCACCCCTCCTCCCTCTCCTTCACATTGCTTTGCGACAGCGCAGACTGCTAAGTAAAAACTTTTTCCATGCAAAGGTCATCAACCATCCCTGCACAGAAGCGCCAGGCAGTGCACCGGTTGCCATCTATTTCTCTGGCAGCTGCTCTCTGTGTGCGAGCAGCTCCACGTCCAGGCTGCTGCTGCCACTGTGTCTGGGCCTACCAATCGAAGAAGAAGACTCTTCTTCTGAAGGTAAGCACTGCAGCATCAGCAGTGAGCCGAGCATTATTTTAATGTTATGTATATAAGCCTGCGTATCATGAATGCTGCTGCCTACATGTTTGTTATGTGTGTAGTGTCTGATATGTCTATGTAAACATTGAGTGAGTGACTTGTGACTGAGGGACTGTGGTGTTCTTGTGTGTGCATGTTGTTAGCAGAGAGTGTGTGTGTGTGCAAGTGTGTCTGAGTGAATGTATGCTCATGGGTCCGGGTTTGACTGAATAAAGTAGGCATCTATAGAATATCTATCATTATTACTGCTGTAAGGATAGATACTGCATATATGTCAACCAACCAAGTGTGCATTAAGTTCCCAAGCCTTTTGGCTGTGAGGGGGTGGGTAAGAGGCCTTGTAGCGCATCATTCTGTGAGCACCCTCATGCCTACCCATTGCCCTCCTTCAATCACAGCCCTGGGTGCAGGGAAGTATCCAGCATTGCAAGAATGGGGGGGAGGGAAGCGGGCGAGCCGCGAAAAAAAAGTCCTGCTACAGTGACTTTTTTCCCACAAATAAAGTGCACGCAATTGCATACAGTCTCATTCACACCCACAAACTGGCCCCCTCTGCCCCAATCTACTTTTGTTTTAACATTAGTGGCAGATGGCATTTTAAAACATAACAAAAAAGTTAAACTGCAGGATCATAACAGATGCAAGAAACTCATCTATTGGAGCTCTTCCAGGTGCTCTGGAGCAAAATAAATTCAAACCTCTTAATTTGCATATGGATTGCACCAACAGATGTGACTTCATAGAAAAGGACATTACAAGAAGCATAATCAGTCTTTGATACTTGGACGCACCATGGAAGTGAGATCAAGTGACTAAGTGGCAAATAACCTTGTGGTGCAAAATACCTAAATTGCGTTTTTATTATATATGGAGCAACTCTATAGGCATTCATTTTATTTTTTATAATAGCATGATATATTAACATAAGCTTCATAAGCTTTGAAGTGAATCAGAATCACTTTACAGAGCTGTAGATAAGACACAGTGTCATTAAATGATTTGCCCAGGATTACACACTTTGGTTAAATGGTGAAACTGGGATGCAGAAAAATTAACCAACTGAGCACATCTTCCCAGGCTTAGTTGATATAGATGTTTATTCAGGTTTTGCTTTGCATTTCATGTGCTTAAATAATTATTTATTTATTGCAATGCCTTGGAAGCAAACCACATTACAGAATAAACTAGCCTTTCATAGTAAACTATGAACTATATACATTGGGCTTCATTACAAGTTTGCCGGTCCGGTAACAAAGGTGCCGGTAAGCTTGCCGGTACCATTGTTAGCGGACTGGAAAACTAAGAGTCTGCGAGCGGGTGCCCTTCTGCTTGTCAGGTCAGAACTGGGGTGGGGGGGCAGAAAGGGTTTTTTAGTCAATGCCTGGAAATTGATGCATCGAAAAAGATACATCGACTATAAAAGTATAGACAAGCCATCTTTTACAAGTAAAAGTGCCTTTCCAACGAAACCAGTCCATCGAAAATATAAATGGACTGTTTTCAATGGAAATGCACTTTTACATGTAAAAGGTAGCATTTTTGTGTAACGTTAAAACGTTACATGGAGCTGTACAGTGCTGAAATTTTGGCACTGCCCAGCTCCGTGTAACATTTTAATGTTTTTTTTTTGTATATTGGGGGGTTCCACCCTTAAGCTCCCCCAACCCCCATGCCCACCCCCGTACCCTAACAATAACCCAACCCCCAATCTAACCGTAGCCCTAACCCTAACACTATCCCAAACCCTAACCCTAATGTAAACCTTAATCTAACCCTAAACCTAACCCTAACCAAACTCTTAATCTAACCCTAGCCCCAGCCCTAACCTCAAACCCTAACCGAACCCCTAACCCTAATCTAACCCTTAATGTAACCCTAGCCCCAAACCTAACGCAAACCCTAATGTAAACCTTAATCTAACCCTAGCCCCTAACCCCTAACCCTAATGTGACCCTTAATCCAACCCTAGCCCCAACCCTAACCTCAAACCCTAACCCAAACCCTAACCCTAATCTAACCTTAGCCCCAACACCAACCCCTAACCCAAACCATAACCCACGGGTTTATATTACTAATTTCGATGGATCCATCGAATTATATTCAATGAAATGGACATTCAATGGAATGGCATTTCGTTGCTTATAATTCGATGGTATGGTGTTAGATGCATTAGTAATCGATAGATTGACCAGATACTGTGGAAAGGCACCTGCTCGCAGACCTTGACGGATGCACCGGCACCATTCATGAATGGTGCCGGTGCATCCATCCTCCCCATTCCCATTGAGTCCAATCAGACTCAAATGGGAATGGAGACTAAACTTTTCCGGCGCCCGGGAATAGGCGATTACCGGGTCTGGGTGAGCTGTAATGCCCCAGTAATTGGCCATTCCGGGGTGCCAGAAAATTCATGACTCTGGCGGTATTTACCGGCACGGCTGCTGCCAGACTCATAATGACCCCCATTGTCATAGACATCTATTGAGCAACAAAAGTATGGCTTTAGTTTTATTCTCCCCATCCTGCATGGAAAGTCCAATAGCATCATGCAGATTTTTGTGAGCCTAACGAATCCCCATTGGGTTTTAAAGCCATTGTCATTATTTCATAAAACATGCAACTTTATCCACCCTTCTCACTTTCGATCATTCTCTCCCATTCCCATTTCTAAAGGGACAAAAGTCCCTAGTAAACATTTTTTGTGGGGGCTAAAGACCGCCCAGTCTGCTCAATGGCTGTTGCGGTAGCGGGGCTAGGGAAATGTTGTCAGTGGTGTGAGTGGTAATGATGGGTGGAGGTAGGTGTTGAATGTGGGTGCCATTAATAACAGATGCTGGCTGCCTTGCATAAAAACAAGGTGCATTTTGGGAATATAAGAATGGCTGCCAATTTATCAAACATGTCTGATTTTAATTCAAATGTACATTCCTCCTGAGCATGCAATGCACACTTTGTATAATGGTTATTTGTTCTGTCAGAATATTGAACATGACAATTAAATGTGTGCAAAGCGCGAGGCATGTATACAACTTTGAGTAATTTCATTGATTGCATGTGAACTGTTCTGGTAAGCAATGGACAACTTTCATATCAGCTTGATAAGGCATTGCATATCGTTGCTCGCTGCACACATTGAGACTTCAAAAGCACAGCATTCAGGAGACTTGGGGAGTCGGGGACAGAGAGCTTCCTCACGTTTGAGAGGGCATGGCGACGGGTCCCCAGAATGGCATCTGGCAACACAATATTTTCCAGAGCGCAACTCTGCCTTGTTCCGGCTCAATTCCTTCCCTTCTTTGATAGGTATTCAAAGGTGATGGGTTTGATTGCACTGCAGTGCCTTGTGATCTTGGGCAAAACTGTTCTGGGAATGTGTGTTCACTAGTAGTGACTTTGTAGATACTATTGAAACATCAGTGATATATTTAGTGATGGGGCACACAATTAACCAAATTGTGGACAAGTGTTTATCATTATTTGTTTTTTTTAAAAAGAAATTAGCATGTTTTCATCCCAGCATCACCAATAACTTATATGCCTGACCCCAACGCATTTAAATCAGGGCACAAGTCGAGGGACCACGTGGGTGGAAGGGATCCATCCACCTTTTTGAAAGGGCGGATGCTATCCCTATTGTGTATATTATAGAAAAAATCCTGCACTTTCTGCGAGCAGTCCTGTGCCCAGGATTTGAACACTGGTCATGCATCTGGATAAATCATGTTTATCTGATAATTTTTAAACTATGATTTTTTGGGGAAGCTTACTATTTGTTATCTCATTAGATCTACAAAACTCATCCAATTTTTGATCCATTATCTTAGCTAAAATTTGCAGCTAAAATGCACGTTTTTTCCTAATAAATCTTTGCGGGTCAGAGGGAGGGGCAAACCCTGCCTTTCATCTGTGGGGGAGCTTTCCTTGGAGTGTGCCCAACTATATCGGCTTCAGGCCCCACATGTTAAACAATCCTGGCTACGCTTCTGCAAGTGACATTGAGATTGTGCAAGTGCGAGGGCGAGGGAAGGGGACAAAGTGCCAGGGGAAGGGGCAGAGGAGAAGTGCAGTCAACAGGTGGCAGTGTAAGAGTTAAGTGCAGATAACAAGTGTTGGATAAGTGCAAGTAGGGAACTGTAGGAATGCAGATACAACACCGAAGTGCAGGGTTGCCAGGGGGCAGTGCTAGAGTGCAACTGGGAGGGCAGAGACCTGGGCCCGTGATACAGAGGGTGGCCAGGTAATCAGTGCTTTATCAGACAGGAGATCAGCAGGGAAATGGAAGGGAGAAGGCAGAAGCAAAGTGGAAAGTCTTGAGCTGCTTCCGGAACTAGGGGTGGTTCTGCTCAAATTTCAGAGAATCACGGAGACTGTTCCAGAGGGAGGTGCCGGCTGAAAAGAGAGATTTTCCACAACTCATTGCTTAGAAAAGCGTCCGATCCTCAGGGAGTTGGAGGTGGAAGAGTGAAGGGCTCGAGAAGGAAGATATTTCTGAAGAAAAAGCTGGAGGTATTGTGGTCCAAGGCCCCAGAAGGCATTGTGGACAATGCAAAGGGTCTTAAATTTTATCCTTGGAGCCACTGGGAGCCAACAGAGAGATTTCAGTGCTGGAGAGATATGATCCCTGGGCTTGAGGCCCAGGACACGTCTCACAGTCCTGTTTTGGATGGGTTGCAGCGGACGGCGAGTGGAGGATGGAATAGTTAAAAATAGGATGTTACAGGAGTCATGCCTAGAGAGAGCCATAGCTCTGGAGAAAGTGAGTTTCTGGGGGAAGGAGAGGAAAGGAAGAATACCTCTGAGAAGGTGCAGTTAGTAGTTAGATTTCTTAGAGATGTCGGAAATGTGAGGGGAGAACGAGAGTGTAGAGTTGAAGATAACCCTGAGGTTTTTAGCCTCACTGGTAGGAGCAGTAAGAGGGCCAAGGGAGGCCGGCCAGAGAGTGGCAGGAAAGGAGGGTGTAGGGGTGCCGATGAGGAGAAATTCTGTCTTACTAGCATTCAGGCAGAGATCTTTGGCGGCACACCACTCCTGGATTGCGGACAGACAGTCAGGGATGAGAGAAGGAGAAGAGGCAGCAGAGGGGAGCCTGAAGACGAGCTGGGTGTCATCTGCATAGTACTGGAAGTTGGAGCAGAGAGCAGCAATGAGGAGGGAGAGGGGTGTTAGGTATTGGTTGAATAACCAGGGAGAAAGGTTTGACCCCTGGTTAACACAACAGTTGAGAGAGAGATAGAGGAGAGGGGGAACCAATGTGGACCTTGGAGGGTCAGTCAGAGGGGAAAGAAGTCAGCCAGGCCAGATCCTGATCCATCATACCCAGTTTATCATGGAGCTGGGTGAGCAGGATGGTATGGTTGACCCTGTCAAAGGCAGAAGAGAGATCCAGTAGGATGAGGACCGGGGGGAGGTTAGAATCAAGGTTGGAGAGCAGGTTCATGGATGTTCAGGAGAGCAGTTTTCGTGCTTCTGGATACTCTGAAGCCAGACTGATGGACCAACAGATTCAGTGTGAAGATTAAACTGAGAGATGGCCAGCTTTTCCAAGAGTTTGCCCAGGAAAGGAGTGATAGAGATCGGGCGATAGTTAGCCGGAAGGGAGGGGTCGGCTGATGGTTTCTTGAGGAGAGGGTGCACAAGACAGTGCTTAAGGGGGAGAAAAAGGATCCAGAGGCAAAGGAGTAGTTGCAGAAGTCAGCCAAGGCTGAAGCGAGGGTGTCAATGTGGTCCTTGATGGTTTTGGAAGAACAGGGAAGAACCTGCTTAGGTGAGGTTTTCATAGATCAGACTTGTCTAGAAACCTTGTCAGGGGGTAATAGAGGAAAGGCAGAGAAGGGGGGTGGCTGCAACGGGGCCAGAGGAAGAGATGTCCTGGGATTTAGAGATGAAGTGAGAAGCCAGGGCCGTACCGAGGGCCTGAGTAGGGACAGGGCAGGTAGAGACTGCAGAAAGATTGGCCAGTTCCTTGCAGATTTTAAAGAGTTCGGCCGAGTTGTTAAATGGTGCAGAAACATGGGCTTTGATGTGAGCTCTCTGCTTGGTAAGTACAGAGTGTCGTTATTGCCTTTGGAGCAGGCGGCAGGCCAGTTTATCAGAGGATGTTCAAGATGCCAACCAATTCCCCTCAGCCACCCTAGGCTTGCATTTAAAGGTGACAAGGTCAGAGTCGTACCAGGAGTTGCACTTGATTTTTGGCTTCATGCCGATCCGCATGACAGGGACAAGTGCATCGGGAGTATCAGAGATAGCAGAGTGGAGCATTGAGTGGGCTGTGTCAGGGTGTGAGTCAGCAAAATGTGCAGGAGGGGGAGAGAAAGATGTTATGAAAGCCTCAACTGACACACCTCATAGGTCGAATGACTGAGAAGGTGTGTGGCATTTTGTTGGTATGATAGGCCTGGGGGGGTAGTGAGAGAGGGATGAGAACAGAGGAGAACGTGGTCACTCAAGACAAGAGGAGTGGTGAGCGGGTTAGAGAGGGGGAGATCTGAGGAGGTCAGAACATCAAGGGTGTGCCATTCAGAGTGAGCCATGCCAGAGGGAAGAATAAAGAGAGAGAGAGAGTTGCAAAGGTTGCAAAAGAGTCCCGTGGTGGGACAGGGGGCATCCAGAAGGTTGTTGAAGTCTCCAAGGAGGAGGAGTTTAGTGGTTGAGGCCAGGAGGGAGGAAGGGTGGTCTGCCCAATCGGAGAGGAAGGGGATCATCTGACCAGGGGGCCGGTAGATAGTAGCAACTGTGAGAGAGTGGCCTGGAGAGAGAGAAAGAGCCTAGAGACCAGGCATTCAAAGGAGGAGTAGGCCTGCATAGGAATGATAGAAACAAGGATCTACTCCGGAAAAATCAGGACTACACCCCCACCGGGATGGTTAGATCTGAGCATGGAGAGGATCTTGTAGACATCAGGAAGGAGAGTGTCAAAACTCATGACAGAGCTGGCCGTGAACCATGTCTCGGTGAGACCAAGGACATCAAGGTCCAGCTCCTTCCAGGAGATGGCAGATTTCAGAGGAGTGGCGAGGTGGAGTAGATTGTCATCCTTGAAAGACTTACAGGGAGGGGTACACAATAGAGGTACTCCCTGTGGAGGCAAAGAAGGAGCCAGAGGGAGGGTAGAGGAGGTAGGAGGAGAGGTCAAGGTAGCCAAGGACGAGTAGGAGGGCACCAGGGAGGTGGCAGAGGTTGGGGGCAAGGAAGCCAAGGAAGGCAGAGAGGGCAAATCTGGAGAGGAAAGGAAATGTATAAGTCGCAGGAAACGTCTGTCAAAGAGGAGGAGGTTGGCCTGAATAATAAGACAGGGCCATTAAGGTAAAGATTAATTATGACCTACTTGTAGTGGAAGGAAGCCAGGAGGGCCTCCCTGTGGGTGCCACCATCAATGAGAGAAGAGGAGAAAGGAGAGAGCACAGAGACCATATGAAGAGTCCATAGGTCTGGCGAAGGAATGACAAAGAGGATGTCAGTGAGGGTCTGGAGGAAGCGCTGGTATAAGCGTCAGCAATAGGGAGACCAGAGTTGGAGATCAGAATATCCTTTTTGAACTTCTTCCTTCCAGACTTAGAGAGAAGGGTAGGATAGTCGATGGTAAAGCAGTTGGAGAAGATAGGAGAAACAGAGAACCATGGGTGATGTGGAGGAAGGGGGAATTGTTCCAATTGGTCAGAAGAATGGAGGAAGACAAGGTCCCAACGGAATCATGTGGTGTGCAGGGAACCCCCAAACCCGGCCAGGCAGTGGACAGGGAGCAGACAGGGCCTTCGCTGTGGGCCTATGAGCATGGGCTGGCTCCCCCCTCCTGGTGCCACCGATTGGCTCAATTAGAAAAAAGAGCCTATGGTGTGGGGGGTCAAGCCCAGGCTACACAGAAATAATTGAAATAATTGAACAGGGTGCAGCCATCTTGGAGGAAGAGAGCAGCAGGGCCACTAAGCAGAATAAAAGATACATTCCTTATGTACAGTCACAGAACACATTGGGGGACACTTATGGTGAGGTCGCACCATGCAAAGTAAAACAAGCACACAGTGATCTAAAATACATGTGCTTTCTTGAGATTCCAACTTGTGTAATCATGCGCCGGAAAAAAAGATGCATTTAAAATGAGCACACAATTGTTTCTTGAGGTGCAGGTGGCTGTGCACAATGCTGAAAAGCCACAAAGCTTACCTTCAATCCCAAACACTCTGCAGCTGGAAAGTTAATGAAGGTGTGCCCCGGAGCACAAAGAACAGCTGAAGAACAGCTTCTGTACCTACATCTGCAAGGATTGATGATATCAGCAAAAAGAATTGTTATAATAGGCAATGACCAGGACGGGTGCGAGTGGGGCACAGTACTTTGCATTGACCCCATGATACCTCTAAAGCAGGTGACTGATGCAGAACTGTTTGAAGACAAACCAGAGGATGGAGAAATTGTGCTAGCAATATGTATACCATGTTAGATAATGGTGCAGTACAGGAAGGTATAGTGCCCCATGATGGCCGTTGCAGCCCCGCCCCAGTTCATTGACTCAGGCTTAGAGGGTAACAGGTAATATTATCCCCATAAATAATGTTACCATACATATAGTCGCCGGGAAATGGAATAGGTGACATTATTTATGGGGATGATATATGGGACAAATGGGAGCAGGGTTGTGGGGGTGTACCCCATTCCACTGAAAATAATGTGGGGGGTGCAGGGGTGTCACCCGCAGGTTCCATAGGGTAACATCGCAGCATAAAAAGGACACTATTCTTGTATAGCAACATTTCTTTAGGGATATTATCACATGGAGCCACTTAGAGTAGGTGCATGAGAGACTGTGGACAACTACCCCCCATGACGTAGGGTTCCTACAGGGAGCGACCCCAGTACACATCAAATTGAAACCAGAAGCAGTACTACCCCGATTGAAACAATATCCACTTTCCCGCAAGGCAGAGGAGGGAATTAAGGATACCATCAGGGCCCTACCCAACCAAGAGATAATTGTACTATCTACTTCCCCATGCAACACAGCCATATATCCCATAAACGGCAACAGGGAGCAATTGCAGGTTAATTCAGGATTTTCGCCCCCTAAATGATGTGCAGGAATTTCCTGTGGTTACTAACCCTGCCATGACTTTGTGTTGTATCCCCAAAGAGGCAACGCACTTCACAGTGGTTGACCAGTGGTTGACCTAAAAAATTCCCTTTTCTCAATACCATTGCACCCAGACTCACAGTATCTCACCACCTTTACTCATGGGGGAATGTGGTTCGAACACACAAGATTACCTCAAGGGTACTGTGGGGAAAGCCCAGCTTTTTCAACAGAATACTTCACACAGATTTAGGGAACATCCATGTGTCCAGCACAATCATCCAGTATGTGGACAACTTGCTGGTATGCAGCGACTCTGAACAACATTGCAGACATGACTCAATCTCATTCTTACAGCTCCTGGCCCGCAAGGGGTACACGGTTAACAAAGCAAAGCTACAATACTGTCTACAAGAAGTTGTTATCCTTGCAAGCATGTCTTGGGCCTTTTCCCTAGCAGGCTGTGTTTTTTCAGGTGTGAGTATGCAGGAGCGTACCTTCAAAGGTAAAGGTTGTTAATAATAATAATGTGTATTTCACCCAGCATATAAGTAGTGGGAGCTGCTGCTGAGCCCCATGAATGTATGCATGCAGTTGACTCAGCATAAATACCTCAGGATAGCGCTGAACTCAGAAGGAGACTTGTGGTGCAATATTACAAGTGATGCAGCAGTCTAATGGTACACACATTAGCATAGTATTTGTACCTCGTATCCTAAGATGTTTCTCACATGCAATCTTGACAACTGCTTGGTTAAGTTATAGCTATACACCTCTCAACGCATGTAGGTTGCCCAATCTGGACTCTCTCTGTAGATTACAATTTTGTTTTCCATTACTCTAATTGAATTCACCTGTCCAGCAGGTCAGTCTTAATGCCAGTTCATCAGGACCTAATTTGTTATGTATTTTGGTCATCAATTATGTATCTCTAGTATGTCAAGAATGGTTTTGACCCATTCTGTGGAGTTGTTGTGGAGACCACTACCAAATAAAGAATGGTTTTATAGTATCCTAATAACAGTCTTGCTTCTCTCAGGGATTTATGTTTCTCTAAGCTTCATAATTGCTTATTCCAAGAACCCAACATACCGCTGTTTTAGCACATTTTCTCACAATTGTTTGGAGACATGACACAGCACAAAATAAAAGTGTTCATTGTTGGGGTTCTGTGATTTTCAGACTGTTGATTAATCTAACAATATCTTTGGCTCCAGATGTCACAGACACGGCAGTGTGGGTGGCTCAGATTGGAGATTATGACATTGGATATCTATTATGTGCAGTGGGTGAGTCTCAGCAATGCAATTACACATGTACAATACTTGAGAGAGACATGTGTGCTTTATATTATAGGCAAAATGGGCTTTCTCACCAAAACACCACCGTACCTGATACAAGGCAGATACAGCATTCTGAGATGTCTATAATTTCATCCCTAGTTAGCTTATTGTCATTCAACAAGGCATAGCCAACAACTGTGAGAGCGTGCAGTAGGTTGTGCATGATTGAGTGCCTGCCTGTTGGACCTACGATTCAGTATATTAGGGATTTGCTACTGAGCCCATTGAGGCACTCATCAGCTGGGTGAACCAAATAATCAATTGGGGACCATATCTGAACAGCATCACCATAGTTATTTTGTACCCATGCAATTGACTCACCTGACAGTTGTCTGTTTCTATGTATGCTTTAAGGTATAATTTTGTATTTATGATTTAATATTTTTATGAGATACAATATATTTTAGTTTTAAAAATGCTGTATTTATTTATGTATTTATTTATATGTATAAAGTGCTTCTGCCTGAGTATTGTATGTAGGTTAAACAAATAAAATCCATGAGTACATAAAAGTCAATCAATATTGCGCAATAATCTTAATGGTAGAAGTGGAGAAAGGATGAGCTGTGCGGCAAGATTGCACACAGGCAAGAGTGAGAGTTAAAAAATAAAAGAACATGGAATCAATGTCCAGAGCATAAGAGCAAGTAGGTGAAAAAATGCAAAAGTCGCTGGGCATGAGGTGGTTTGGATCAGCTAATAAGAGCGGAGAAAATAGTTACTGACAATGAAAATAAACGGACCTAAGGGAAGAAAACAAGGGCTAGCCAAGTAGAGGATACATCTGAAAAAATGCTGAGGTAGTGGTTCTGAACTGGGCTGTAAATGAAACCCAGCCAACAGAGGACAAGGAAATTGAAATAGAAGAAACAACCGGAAGCTGAAGGGGGATCTGAAAAGCAGAGATGAATATAGAATTAAAATGAGAGAGTGGAAAACATGGAATCTGAGAAGGAGCGAAGAGCAATAGTCAGGACAAGAAACAATTATAGTAAGAATAAGAGACCTAGTAGGTGAGAAAGTGAGACAAGGATTTAATGGTGGCTATAGTGTAAATATATAATGGCAAGAAAGAGGAACACAGTATGTTGGGAGAGGCAGAGAGAGAGGGATCACATTGACACCTATAATGCAGCTTGAAAATAAGCAGGATGAGTGGGACAGGCATAGGGGCAGAAGAAAGGGAAAGGAAGATATCAGTATTGGATGAATTAAGAGGGAGAGAAGTAACAATCATTCAGGACTTGGTAGCAGACAGACAGCCAAAGCAAGCTGAGAGACGCTGACCATTATAAGAAGATAACTAGGCAAGGATTTAGCCCTTTCTTTGGCATAAAAATGATATTCCAGGCCAAACGAATTATTAATATCAGAGAGGTGACGGGTAGAACACACAATTAAGGTAGTTTTCATCAAGCAATCAAGCCAGGAACCAGACTGAAGTGGGGAAGTATGAGAATTAGAGACAAGATAGTGTGAGGTACCTGGAATGAGACGTGGGCACAGAGGAGTCATGTAGGTTGCTTTAGACTTTTATTCAAATAATAAGAGGCTTGGAAAATGCCTCGCTGTCCCTGCTCTAGGCGGTATTTCCCTACCTCAACCAAAACAAAGGGTCTGTCCGATGTAAGGATGTCCAAAGCAAAATGTCTTGTGAACGGAATCCTTTTCTGGCCCTAACATTCTAAAAGTAACTCTAAGGTGCTAAGGCTTTAGCTTTAAAAGAGCAGAAATGTTCAAGTAAAAAAAAAAATACAACTCCAACAAAAAGGCTTCCACTTCCATAGTGTTGACAGCTACTGGGAATGTCTCCCTTCTCCAGGTTTCTTTCCAGCAAAACAAAAGTTCCAAACACATAACCAAGTTCTTTGTAGCTCAAGAAGATAACTCCCTCTTCCTGATATTTGCAATTTACTTCACAGACTTTGCTTTGCATAGAATACTCATGCAGTGAAGGTGCACATTCAATGCTGGCAAGGGGTGTGCACCTACACATAAAGTGACTGATCAGGGGACGCAGTGGGGAAGCAGAGGGGGCACCCCTGGAGGTGAGGACACGATTGACATCTTGCTTTGTAACTTGTGCGTTGTGTGTGCAGGTGCAGCCGGAGAAGTCTGTGGGGAAGAGTGGGGATTTGGGGTACCAAGTGGGGCAGAGGGCAAGGGGCAGGGGATAAAAAAGGTACTGTAGCATGATAGTGAACAATACAGCAGACATTTGGGAGCATAGGGTACGGGTAAGCAAAATATTTGACTTTTTGCAGCCATAGGCCGCGTGTCATGATCATACATGAATTTCTCCAGTGCTTAGCTGAAGAAGTGTGCTGGAGAAATGTTGCAAGTTGTCTATTCCCAGGAGAACATAGCCTCAGGAGAATGAGACCAACAGAAGGTTTTGAGGCCAGCATGCCATTCACCCGGGTGCTCGCTGGGAAGAGTAGAGGATTATTTGCCTGTCTACCTGGCCTTTATGGATCTGAACATGGCCTAGAAGGTCAACCATCATACAGTTTGGCAAGTGCTCAGTCCATGAAATGCCCGGCAAAAATATTGTCTCTACTTGACGTTATTCAGAGGAACACATATGCATGTGCCAGGAGTGGTACAAACGGTCATTGTACTGATTCTTTCGCAGTAATTATGGGGGTCCAGCAGGGATGTGTGCTGGTTCCCTTATTATGCAGTCTATAAATTAACATTTTTTATTCTGCTCTAATATCTGTGGAAGCCGATATTCTAAAACTGGGCCGTATGGGGTTACCGACCCTGGAGTACGCAGATGATACATGCTAATTTCCATCCTTCCCGTTCACTGCAGAGGCTGATTCTAGAGTACACCCAGGTTATGAACCATCTAGATCTGCAGGTTAATACAATGAAGTCTTCAGTGATCGTGTTTCAGGGGTCCTCCAAGGCAAGTAATGACTGCAACACCAAAGTAATCCATAAAGGAGCTTGCGCCAAGCAGGAAGTAGCGCAATTTATTTAGGCCCATAACGCAGCTGAAAAGCACGGTTCAAACAGCCCTGTGGAACTAAAGTGAGAGAAGTGAGTTGTCAACGCCACCCACAGCTGACAAAGTTTGTCTACACAAATGAAATAATTTGCATGCACACATTTGAATTTTTTTTTAACACCTTACAAAAGCTGATTGGTGGGACTACGTCAGCCCCATATATTCAGGAATGCATTGAATGAATGTAATTGATCATGCCATCCTAGCCTCTGTTGTCCAACACCACCCATCGTGACATCGCAAACCCTTGAAACCCATCGAAAATGCCTCGCTGTCCCTGCTCTAGGCGGTATTTCCCTATCTCAAACCCTTCCACACCACCCCACAATTATGTTTCAAAGCATTACGTGATAGTGCTGACCACTGGAATGTTATTCATTTGCCATTTTTCAGATCCTATTGAACACACTAGACATCCTGAGCTTGGCAAAGGGGAGACATTCACATTGCATCTAACCAATGAGGTGTCTTGCGGGCATCAGCAAGGACACAAAACACTGTTGCACCCAAAGGACACCAAAACCTCACTCTGTTATTGGATCCCTTTCGCTGATCCCTTCGCTCCACAGCCCTCTTCCCATAACCAGCTGCCGAGGGGCGATTTGAAACCGCGTAGCCCACCATAGTTTGAATTTCATTTGCCTGTATTTAATTCCTTCTTCCCTACACTTCCCAGTGAGCATCCAGGTGCCTGCCTTGCTGGCCTCAAAAGTCTCAACTGGTCCCATTCCAATTTGGCCACGTTCTCCTGGGAATTGCCAACCTACAGCATTTCTCCAGCACACTGCTGTAGCTGAGCGCTTGAGAAATTTACTTTTGCCCAGGACATGAAGCCTGTATCTGCGAAAAGATAAATGTTTTACTTACGTTCGGCCTATACTCCAAAATGGCTGTTATGTTTTTCACATCATGCTACACTACCCTTCCCCTTATACCTATCCCCTGTATGACCCTCTGCCCATGTCCCAATCAGTATCCCCAATTTCACTCTTCCCCACGGACTTCTCCAGCTGCACATGTGCCGTCTGTGCTTGATTTACACAATGCAGCAGTCAATGATGTCCTCGCCCCCAGGAGTGTCTCATCCCCTTCCCCACTTCCTCCCTCCTTCAGTTACATAAGTGAAAGGTGTGCCTCCCTTAGCAGCAGTGAATTTGCACCTTATGGCAGTCCGCCCTTCTATCAATCCATCGATCGACACCTTCTTTTTCTTACTTAACGGTTCGGGGATACATAACATTTTTACCCTTTCCACGCTCCACCTTGCTCCTCATACTCCCCCATGGAAGACTCTATTATCACACACTCTTTCCCATTATCAGAGCATGCCAGCAAAAATGCATCATACTCCTCCACGTTTGCAGTAAATGCCCCCCCGCTATTGCAGTAATCACATCCAACACAGATCTGTTCCTTAGTGCCACCAGTCTGACTGCCCGAAGCTCTTCCCTCACCACATGGACCCCTTTTTAGTCAAATTTGCCAATGACAGTACCTCATAATGGGTCACCTGCAGCCACTTAGCATTAGCTGCCACTTGGATCCCTGGAAGCATGAGGAACGCAAAAAACGTGGATGCCTTTGAGACCAGACAAAGCTGTGGTGGGATTGCAGCCACACTTTCTGATGATTTGCTGGACCAATAGTTGCTGTTGCATCTGTTTCTTTTCAATGTCTGTGCCCGCCCTTCTTGTATTCTTTCTTCCCCCAACATCTTTATATTGAGTACTGCAGCATGGTCACTGAAGGGCATCAATTCTGCTCGAGGCACTACCAGGGCAGTACTGTGCAATGTGACAAGGGAGTATAGCCCCCACCGACCAGTGGGGAGGCACCTGGACATACACCCGGGTCCCACATGCCCGGCAGTGGTCCATGACTGCTGCTGTCCCACTCTTCAGTGTTGAAATCACCTTGGTGCAGCCAGCGTTAGACCCCAGGTGTGTTGACCCCGTGGATCTGAAACACATAGGGAAAATCATGTAAGAGGCTTGATGTGTACTGGTTGGTGTCTCTTATATATCCAATTTAAAAGCATGCACATATTTTTTTCCAGAATCTTATTAATCAAGTGACAGAATTTCCTAATATCTTATGGATTGTTTAAAAGACCATGAATCATTATTTTGCAGTGAGTTTAATGATCCAATAGCACAAATTGCTTATAATCAGCTACTGTGATATTGAAGATAACAAGCATGAATTGTGATCATACACACTAATACTAATGCATGAAGATTTTGAGGAGCTACAGTAACATAACCATTCACAATGTCCTCACTCATTTCATTTCTTTATAGGAATTAATACTCAATTCTAATGGCCTACATATATGACGTGAGGGTGAAGTATAACAACACTCATCAGGTGAGAACTTATTTAATCTAAAGAGTCTTGCCAACAGACAACTAGGACCAATCCGGTATCTATATAACAACACAATAACGGATTCCCTAATTTTGGCATATTCTATTAGTGCAACAATGTTAGCAAGTTTATTAGAGCCTTAGCATATTCACCATAATTAGGTGATTAGCTCAAGAGATACTATTCAGCTATCTATTTCATAACACAATATCAGATTCCCTAATTTTGACATATTATATTTGTGTTACAGCACTCTAATTATCAATGTGGATAACGATACCAAGTTTATCAGGGCCTTAAAATATTCACCCTGAAAATGTGAGTAGCGCAAGAGAGAATTGTAACATCACTGAGGAATGGTGGTATTCTAAAAATTAGATGTCAGTATAATTAACTTGTATTAAAACAAAAACACTTATTTTAACGTGCTGTATGACCTAAAACAAATTGGATGGACAGTATTGCAAGACTCTTGTTCAATTGAGATTCAGTCATGTGGGGAATAATTGTAACACTAGACTAGCACCATGAACTGGTGGAACAACTTACTCACAAGCTGTGATGTCCCCAGTTACATTTTATGTTCTGTAGACGAATGGCATGTCAATGGGACCACACCTGTTAAAGTGTGTGTTTGGTATTGCTTGCTTTGGGTGAGCAACAGGGCCAACCTGACAAGTGGTGGCGGTTCAATATTGAATGTACTAAACTATACTATCAATTTAGTCGGATCCCTCAGTTGATATTCAAACCATTTTTTTGCAATTATTGTATTTTTCAGGAGATTGTGTTCTTATCTGATACTGATCTAATACTGTAATGAGACAAATTTTGATTTTACATTGTGCATGATAATAGCCCAGCCTTGATAAAGACCTCTAGTATGGTCGTAATACGTGTTGGCACAAGGGCAATGGGCCTCATTACGACCCAGGCGGTAAGGGGTTTACGGCAGCGTTAACAGCGCCGACCCTTACCGCCTGAGTACGAGGTCCCTTAGCGTCATGGCGCTTTTAACACCTGCTTTTAGCAGGTGTTAAAATCCATGGCGCTAAGGGACCATGGAGTTAATTACGCCACCGTAATTTACGGTGGCGTAATTAACGCCTTCCCCACTCCCATTATGCCCTATGGGGCAAAAATGGGAATGGGGAAGGGTAAATGGGGATTGGGGACTTACCGCCCCCGCCAACCTCGGAATGGGGCGGTAAGTCCGCCAACCACCATGGCGTAAACGTAGTTTACACCATGGTGGTAAAGTCACGGCCCAGGCGGTAACTTACCGCCTGGGTCGTAATGAGGCCCATGTGTTGAATCTTAATGCACAAGGGCAATGTTTTCAATGCAAAGGTGCTTAAACTGTGTTTATCATATACGGTTCATGCAATCAATCTGTGAATATCTGATACAAATGTGATTATCGGGCTTATTGACCTAAGGGCAATGATTTGAATGCCAAGGGACTAAAGGTATGAATATTAGACATATATGTGATTATTCGATTCAATGGGTTTGACACCAGGAAATATGTTGTAAGCGTGTTGTATACATTAGTACACAATCACCATATTATCCACCAAATTAGTTGGTGTGTATTTGAAATAAATAGAGCTCTCACAGTGCTCATTAACTTGTCTGGTCGTATAAGGCCCTTCTTGATCTGATTAATAAACTAAGATGGTTAATACACTGGACTTTGTGCATGGTGTAATATTTACATTTGTTCTAGATTACCACTGGCATTAGGCTAGCTGTGATACACCGTCGTAAGCAGCATACACATATAATAATTATTAATCCTTGTGCAGAACTTACTCACTCTAGCCTTACCCTTTAACATATTTATTTCAAATTGCCCTACAGTTGTCAGTGATTTTTGCCACTACATCCCTCTCAAACCCCACTAACCCTTTTGCTTGACACTGTACCACCCCCCCACCCACATTATCCATCATGAAATACTGATCCTTCAATCCTCATAAACTGCCTTGTGTGGCACCATGGAATATCATGCCCTATTGCATTTCAACACTGCCCTCTATAAAGGGGAATCTATATAATGCCTAAACCTATTGGCCTCCTCACCATTCTGATAGCTACATCATAATAATGACTTCATGGCAGTACCATTTCCTTTCCCAGACTTATGAATGGATAATAAACATTTTATTATGTTTCATTTGATCCTTGGCGTTCAATTGGTGGGCTCCTGTGGCCTTTTTGGGGTGTGCCGTTTCAGTCACTGTTGACCAATGAAATTGAGAGGTGTGAACAGTGTGGCAACAACTGTATCTTTCACATCCTGTTCTCATAAAGAATAACCGTTGGCACCATTTTACCGTTCTCACCCGTAAAGCTGCATCAACCGGCAGCATACTATTGCAACTGCTGATTGGAAACATGTAACTTCTCCCTTTCCTTTCCCATGGTTTGTGTGCTTGACCTCATGTAATGTGCTTCTCCCTTTCCTTTCCCATGGTTTATGTGCTTGACCTCATGTAATGTGCTTTTAGGCCCTTTGCTCTTGGACCGTGCCCCTGTCGGGATTATGCATGTTTTACCCCTGTGTAGACATGTAGTCTGGTGGCTGAAAATATTCCTGTACTTCACTGAAGTGTGCTAATCGATGTACAATCTTTATTGCATATTCTATGTTGAGCTATGGCCTTTGAACCTTCCTTAATCCTATATGCTGAATTTTCCCTGAGCTAAGGGCTTACACTATCTATTGTATGTGTCTCCACTCCTAGGTGGATGTTTTCCTACAGAAGGTGATGTGCTTCTTCTGTTTGAATTACTGTCCTGTGCATGTCTCTGCAGGTATTCTTGTTCTCACCAGGGCTGTGACCTTGTGTTTGTTAGTTTTAAGAACATGGGCAGACCCTTTATTAGTTATATGTTTCACTTACTGAATGTGCGGGACTGGATTGAGAATCTTCCTTTGCAGCCTATCCCTACGTGGCATTCTACCCCTCCCCCTAACAGACCATGATTTTGGTAGCAACATCTAATTAGACCATGTTCCCTAGTGTTGTGCCTGGAAAAAGGTTTCAGCTCCTAATTCTAAACAATCGCTGTGCAACTTTACACACCATGCTCAAGACTGCTGACCTTGCCAGGGTATCAGGTAATAATATCGGCATATATATGGTCGCCGTAAATAATATCGCCGGGAAAATGTTGTGGCGATATTATTTGGGTGACCATATATATGGCGACAGGGGCAAAAAAAAAAAATGTCGAAAAAAATAAAAGTTTGCGGGTTGCAGGGGTGTCCCCCGCATGTTCCATGCAATAATGTCGCCACAAAAAACAACAATTTTTCAATTTTTCAGCGATATTTTTGCATGGCGGGATTTTTGTGGCGACATTATTACATGGAACCCTTGCCAGCATATTCCTCAGACACTGGGCCTCATCACGAGTTTAGCGGTATCTGGGTGCATATATACCGCCATTCAGTATTTGTGTTAACACTGTGAGTTGTGGTGCAAACTACACCCCATCACGAGTTGGCGGGCACGCGCACACAGACTGGGCATTAACACAAATAGCATTCAGCGGTAATAGTGGCTGAGAAGCCGAAAACTCGGCATACATTGCATGACCGTCTGCGTCCCGGGATAGCACCACAGGAAATGCATCACCACTGGAACGGAAAACAAAGCAGCGGCCATTTTGAGAAATCCCAATCCACACAGAATCGCAGCCCCTGGAAGCCATCCACACCAACACACCTCCAAAAATGTCTCAAGTGCGTGTGAGGGGAAAGTCTGCCCTGAACACGGTGCGGAAAACAAAGATTTCAGACTCAGAACTGCCAATACTGCTGGAGGAGGTCATTTCCCACCAGGATGAGCTCTATGGCCCCCAAGAAAAAAAGACAGGCTCACAGCGGCGTAACCACATCTAGAGAGACATCAGCCAGAAGGTCACTGCAGCAGGCCATGTCTCCAGGGATGGAGAGGACTGTCGCAAGTGTGGGTACTTGTTTGGGGCCTCCTGGCACAACACAGGAGTGAGACGATGGCAACTGGTGGAGGTCCACCACCACTCCCACCAGAGCTGACTGCATGGGAGGAGCAGTGCACCACCCTCATTGACATGCCATCCACTGAGGGATTGGGAGGAGTGGAAGCAGGCAATGGCACCCAGGAGGCTGGAGGTGAATCCCCCCCTTGCAAATTGCATTGTAAATAGGCCACCACTCCAACCCCAGTGTGCATGTCTGAAAACTGGGCACTGTGAGAGGGTGCAATGTGTGTGATCAACCACAGCCACCCACAACTGCACCCTTGTACCAGTGCAGCTAGGCGACACCAGGGATCCAGATTAGTGAGTAGGGCAGCCAATGGACACATGCAAGCACCTTGGCACACACATCCAGGGCGTGGGCACAGCAACATCAGGTGGGTCTGTGTAGTACCAACCCCCATCACTGACTATGGCATGCCAGCGGTGCATTTGCATCATATTCATGAAAATGCTATTCCAACAATTCCAAATAGTGACCTCCCCTCCCCCACATAGTATGCCCCAGTAATACCAACATTGTGAATACTAAACAGGTCAGGCCCAAACATGATTGAAACTGTCCTGTACAACCACCTCGAAATGCATGAAAATAATGTGTGGTTCCCCGTCCTCATGCCATACCTTATGTACCCTACAGGCACGCAGGCATCATCCAAAAGTTTTTTTTTGATGCAACCTGTCGGACTGAGCTCTGTCTCTTATATATACAAGTGCAACATGGATGACGAGGAGGCAGGCCTATCCCGACGTCTGCCCAGACACGCATCCACCAACACCACCACCCCACGAAGGGCCTGGCAGTATACTCCAAGGCAGAGGGACCACCCCACCCCACCACACCAGGGGCTCACTACCTTGGTGCCCCTAGTCACCAGGGGATCTCCACCTCGGTGCCCCCCAGTCACCAGGGGTTCACCAACTCGGTGCCCCACAGCCACCAGGGGCTCTCGATCTCAGCGCACACAAGCCATGAGGGACGCCTCACCAAACTACTGGGGGATCACGGGATGTTTAAGTTGCCACAAGGGCAAACGCCCCAGAGGATGGTGCCTCTTCCTGTGAAAAGCAGCATGCCGTACCTGTGTTAACACCAATCCACAGTCGTGCAGCAAATGGAGCCACCCAAAGGAACCCCTGAGCATGTTGAAAGTCCCAGCCACAGTCCACATGTCTGTGCATGCCACCGCCATGCACACACTCCAGTGGTGGATGAGAACACACCCTCATATGGGTCACCTGCTGGCAGCCCTTCCTTCCACGGCAGCCCCACCAAACAGGCCAGATCCACAAGCAAAAGCAGCCCCACTCTCCCATGTAGACCTGCCAGGAACAGAAGCCCCACTGCCCCACGTATACCTTAAAAGCACAGCAGCCCTGCTACCCCACATAGAGCTGCCAGCCACAGAAGCCCCACACGGGACACAGGAACAGGTACAGACAATGCAGTCATGGCACTGCTGTATGTGATGGAGGCACGCCAGATGAGGATAGAGGGCATGGCAGCGAACACAACAGCCAGATCAAGGCCATTAGCAATGCAATTCGGGGGCTGCCAAAACCATGGCACGCGACAATGTCCGCACACGTAAAGTTGTAGAGAGATGTACTGCAGCAGTCACAGGGTTTGGCCAGCGAATATGTGAACTATGCGAGGTGCAATCTAGGCATTCAGAGCAGATGTGTGAGGCAAATAATCTTCTCGGCCAGCAGCTGCAGTTGGCTGCATCAGTGCCATCCACCTCAACAACCCTCACAGAGGGCTCCCTACAGGGGTCACCCAGGCTTCGGTGACTGTATGCGAAGCATGTGGAAAGCGATAACGTCCTTGTTGGATGGACAATGCACTGTTGGCCTGAGGGCCAGGCACATGGACCCACATGCGCTGTATTGGGGGAGAGGGGCATGTGTGCTGGGGAGTTGATGGGGGGAGGGGAGCATGTGTGCTGGGGAGTTGATGGAAGGAGGGGGGCATGTGTGCTGGGGAGTTTGTGGGGGTGGGGGTCAGTTCCACGCTAATTAAAATCTGTTCAAACATGACAGAAAGCTCAGACATGATTGTTTACAAGTGTTATTTATTTTACTGTGCTCTTCCTGACATGTGCCCAACCACCAAATTAGAAAAAATACTCAATCAACGCCTGCCTGGCCAACCTCCCCTCCCTGTGTGCATTAGCCCCAGCAACAGGCATATGGTCATTGTCACTCCCATTCCCTGTGTGTTGCGGATCAGCATAAGGGGTAGTGGCAGCAGCAGATGTTGTGCAGCATGGCACAGGTGAGTACACTTTTTCCAACTTGATCTGGCACATACATGTGTGCCCCTCGGGTATTGCCCAAGCACCAGAACCATGCCTCCAACAAATCAAAGGTCCTTTCCACTCATATGCGGGTACGACTGTGGGCATTGTTATATGCCAGCTCTGATGGAGTTTGTGGATTCCGCACAGGGGTCATCAGCCATGTGAGCTGAGGGCATCCTGAATCACCTGCATGGGATGGAATGCGTACATGAGGCCTAGGTTGCTTCACTGGGTGTGCAATGAATAAGCATCAATGCACTGTGGTCATCTTTTTGTGCAACAGGGACATGCAATGTGATTGGTTGATTGATATACATCCATCATCTTTAAGGACATGCATCAACTGACCGTACATGCACCCTGTGTGATTGAGTGGGCTGTTCTGCGGTAGGTTACATTTCCATGCACTTGGGATTACTGTACTCGCAGCACTGGATGGTGACCTATATGTATGGAATTGTGCGGGACACTCATGCTCAATAAGTACTGCCGTGTTACCATTTGTCCTTTAATTATGGTGTATTCATGTGCCACGGGTTTGCTCTGCCATGTGCGACATGTCCTTTGTAGTCCATTTTCAACATGCACCACCCCATGGGTTTGATTGGCACAGTGATGCATCCATGATGTCAGGATCAGGATCCCGTCATGACTGCCTGTTCAGGGTCAGTGTTCATTTGTATTTGATTGTGACTGTCTCAGTGGATGGTGGGGCTTTAGCTACATGGCACCAGTTTTCTTCTTTTTTTGAACATGCATGTAAATGTACATTCATGGGTCACTCTCTCAGGGATGTTCATGTTTGGGTTTTATCCGGATCTTCAACAGTGGGTCCGTGGATGGGTATTGCATACATCTCACTTTGCATTCCTGTGGGGTGCCCTGGGTGAAGTTGCTCTTATGTGTAAGGGTGTAAAGCAGCACTGCAACACAGACAAGGTCATTGTGGTTGTTGTGGTCACATGTGTTTTGGTGTTTTGACAAGTGTGTGCCCATCACCATTTGTGGGTTCAGGTGTGATGGTCATGCGCAGGTGTCCTTTTCTGCCACACGCATATGGTACTGGTGCTGTGATAGTGCTGGCTGTGGCTCTTGGTGGCATGTAGCGCTTTCTGTGCCTCTGCCTGATTTGCATATGGTCTTTCCCCTTCTGTAATGGCTTGGCAGACGAATAACGATGGTCTGGAGGGTTGCCCCGAGCAATGCCAGTGGTTAAGATTCAGTCTAAACCTTCCAGCCATCACCTCTTTGTTTTTGCTTTGTCATCCCGAGTGGGACGGGTATGCCCAGACGTGGTTCCCGTGCCTGCTGGGCCTAGTGACCCAAGCTACTCCTCACTGATGAGCCGCAACAAGGGCGAAACATGTTTGGGGATGCTTGTGGTCCCGTGCAGAGAAGATGTGACCTAGCAATTCGGGCTGGACTGCCCCTTTTGGGGTGGGGCCAAGCCTGATTTGCATATGGACTTTCCCCTTCTGTAATGGCTTGGCAGGCAAAGAACGATGGTCTGGAGGGTTGCCCTGAGCAATGCCAGTGGTTAAGATTCAGTCTAAACCTTTCAGCCATCACCTCTTTGTTTTTGCTTTGTCACCCTGAGTGGGACGGGTATGCCCAGACGTGGGTCCCATGCCAGCTGGGCCTAGAGACCCAAGCTACTCCTCACTGATGAGCCCCAACAAGGGGGAAACATGTTTGGGGATGCGTGTGACCTCGTGCAGAAGGGATGTGACCTAGCAGTTCGTGCAGGACGGACCCTTTTGGGGTGGGGCCAAGGCTAATTTGCATATGGTCTTTCCCCTTCTGTAATGGCTTGGCAGGCAAAGAGCGATGGTCTGGATGATTGCCCTGAGCAATGTCAGTGGTTAAGATTCAGTCTAAACCTTGCAGCCATCACCTCTTTGTTTTTGCTTTGTCACCCCGAGTGGGACGGGTATGCCCAGACGTGGGTCCCATGCCAGCTGGGTCTAGAGACCCAAGCTACTCCTCACTGATGAGCCCCAATAAGGGGGAAACATGTTTGGGGATGCTTGTGGTCTCGTGCAAAAGGGATGTGACCTAGCAGTTCGGGCTGGAATGCCCTTTTTGGGGTGGGGCCAAGCCTGATTTGCATATGGTCTTTTCCCTTCTGAAATGGTTTGGCAGGCGAAGAACGATGGTCTGAAGGGTTGCCCCGAGCAATGCCAGTGGTTACAATTCAGTCTAAACCTTCAAGCCATCACCTCTTTGTTCTTGCTTTGTCAGCCCGAGTGGGACTGGAATTCCCAGACGTGGGTCCCGTGCCTGGTGGGCCTAGAGACCCAAGCTACTCCTCACTAAGGAGCCCACCAAGGGCGAAGCATGTTTTGGGATGCTTGTGGTCTCGTGCAGAAGGGATGTGACCTAGCAGTTCGGGCTGGACTGCCCCTTTTGGGGTGGGGCCAAGCCTGATTTGCATATGGTCTTTCCCCTTCTGTAATGGCTTGGCAGACGAATAACGATGGTCTGGAGGGTTGCCCCGAGCAATGCCAGTGGTTAAGATTCAGTCTAAACCTTCCAGCCATCACCTCTTTGTTTTTGCTTTGTCACCCCGAGTGGGATAGGTATGCCCAGACGTGGGTCCCGTGCCTGCTGGGACTAGAGACCCAAGCTTCTCCTCACTGATGAGCCCCAACACGGGCGAAGCATGTTTGGGGATGCTTGTGGTCTCGTGCGGGAAGGGATGTGACCTAGCAGTTCGGCTGGACTGCCCTTTTTGGGGTGGGGCCAAGCCTGATTTGCATATAGTCTTTCCCCTTCTGTAATGGTTTAGCAGGCGAAGAACGATGGTCTCGAGGGTTGCCCCGAGCAATGCCAGTGGTTAAGATTCAGTCTAAACCTTCCAGCCATCACCTCTTTGTTTTTGCTTTGTCACCCCCAAGGGGGATGGGTATGCCCATACGTGGGTCCTGTGCCTGCTGGGCCAAGAGACCCAAGCTACTGCTCACTGATGAGTCCCAACAAGGGCGAAACATGGGTGGGGATGCTTTTGGTCTCGTGCAGAAGGGATAGAACCTAGCAGTTTGGGCTGGACTGCCCGTTTTGGGGTGGGCCCAAGCCTGTTTTGCATATGGTCTTTCCCCTTCTGTAATGGCTTGGCAGGCGAAGAACGATGGTCTGGAGGGTTGCCCCGAGCAATGCCAGTGGTTAAGATTCAGTCTAAACCTTCCAGCCATCACCTCTTTGTTTTTGCTTTGTCACCCCGAGTGGGGCGGGTATGCCCAGACGTGGGTCCCATGCCAGCTGGGCCTAGAGACCCAAGCTACTCCTCACTAAGGAGCCCACCAAGGGCGAAGCATGTTTTGGGATGCTTGTGGTCTCGTGCAGAAGGGATGTGACCTAGCAGTTCGGGCTGGACTGCCCCTTTTGGGATGGGGCCAAGCCTGATTTGCATATGGTCTTTCCCCTTCTGTAATGGCTTGGCAGACGAATAACGATGGTCTGGAGGGTTGCCCCGAGCAATGCCAGTGGTTAAGATTCAGTCTAAACCTTCCAGCCATCACCTCTGTGTTTTTGCTTTGTCACCCTGAGTGGGTCGGGTATGCCCAGACGTGGGTCCCGTGCCTGCTGGGCCTAGAGACCCAAGCTACTCCTCACTGATGAGCCGCAACAAGGGCGAAACATGTTTGGGGATGCGTGTGCCCTCGTGCAGAAGGGATGTGACCTAGCAGTTCGTGCAGGACTGACCCTTTTGGGGTGGGGCCAAGGCTAATTTGCATATGGTCTTTCCCCTTCTGTAATGGCTTGGCAGGTGAAGAACGATGGTGTGGAGGGTTGCTTCGAGCAATGCCAGTAGTTATGATTCAGTCCAAACCTTCCAGCCATCACCTCTTTGTTTATGCTTTGTCACCCCGAGTGGAACGGGGATGCCCAGACGTGGGTCCCTTGCCTGCTGGGCCTAGAGACCCAAGCTACTCTTCACTGATGAGCCCCAACAAGGGCGAAACATGTTTGGGGATGCTTGTGGTCTCGTGCAGAAGGGATGAGACCTAGCAGTTCAGGCTGGACTGCCCCTTTTGGGGTGGGGCCAAGCTGATTTGCATATTGTCTTTCCCCTTCTGTAATCGCTTGGCAGGTGGAGAACGATGGTCTGGAGGGTTGCCTCGAGCAATGCCAGTAGTTAAGATTCAGTCCAAACCTTCCAGCCATCACCTCTTTGTTTTTGCTTTGTCACCCCGAGTGGGACGGGTATGCCCAGACGTGGGTCCCATGCCAGCTGGTCTAGAGACCCAAGTTACTCCTCACTGATGAGCCCCAACAAGGGGGAAACATGTTTGGGGATGCTTGTGGTCTCGTGCAGAAGGGATGTGACCTAGCAGTTCGGGCTGGACTGCCCTTTTTGGGGTGGGGCCAAGCCTGATTTGCATATGGTCTTTTCCCTTCTGTAATGGTTTGGCAGGCGAAGAACGATGGTCTGAAGGGTTGCCCCAAGCAATGCCAGTGGTTACAATTCAGTCTAAACCTTCAAGCCATCACCTCTTTGTTCTTGCTTTGTCAGCCCGAGTGGGACTGGAATTCCCAGACGTGGGTCCCGTGCCTGCTGGGCCTAGAGACCCAAGCTACTCCTCACTAAGGAGCCCTCCAAGGGTGAAGCATGTTTTGAGATGCTTGTGGTCTCGTGCAGAAGGGATGTGACCTAGCAGTTCGGGCTGGACTGCCCCTTTTGTGGTGGGGCCAAGCCTGATTTGCATATGGTCTTTCCCCTTCTGTAATGGCTTGGCAGACTTATAACGATGGTCGGAGGGTTGCCCCGAGCAATGCCAGTGGTTAAGATTCAGTCTAAACCTTCCAGCCATCACCTCTTTGTTTTTGCTTTGTCACCCCGAGTGGGATGGGTATGCCGAGACGTGGGTCCCGTGCCTGCTGGTCCTGGAGACCCAAGCTTCTCCTCACTGATGAGCCCCAACACGGGTGAAGCATGTTTGAGGATGCTTGTGGTTTCGTGCGGGAAGGGATGTGACCTAGCAGTTCGGCTGGACTGCCCCTTTTGGGGTGGGGCCAAGCCTGGGTTGCCCCGAGCAATGCCAGTGGTTAAGATTCAGTCTAAACCTTCCAGCCATCATCTCTTTGTTTATGCTTTGTCACCCCGAGTGGAACGGGGATGCCCAGACGTGGGTCCCGTGCCTGCTGGGCCTAGAGACCCAAGCTACTCTTCACTGATGAGCCCCAACAAGGGCGAAACATGTTTGGGGATGCTTGTGGTCTCGTGCAGAAGGGATGAGACTTAGCAGTTCAGGCTGGACTGCCCCTTTTGGGATGGGGCCAAGCTGATTTGCATATTGTCTTTCCCCTTCTGTAATGGCTTGGCAGGCAAAGAGCGATGGTCTGGAGGGTTGCCCTGAGCAATGCCAGTGGTTAAGATTCAGTCTAAACCTTCCAGCCATCACCTCTTTGTTTTTGCTTTGTCACCCCGAGTGGGACGGGTATGCCCAGACGTGGGTCCCATGCCAGCTGGGCCTAGAGACCCAAGCTACTCCTGAGTGATGAGTCCCAACAAGGGGGAAACATGTTTGGGGATGCGTGTGACCTCGTGCAGAAGGGATTTGACCTAGCAGTTTGTGCTGGACTGACCCTTTTGGGGTGGGGCCAAGGCTAATTTGCATATGGTCTTTCCCCTTCTGTAATGGCTTGGCAGGTGAAGAACGATGGTCTGGAGGGTTGCCTCGATCAATGCCAGTAGTTAAGATTCAGTCCAAACCTTCCAGCCATCACCTCTTTGTTTATGCTTTGTCACCCCGAGTGGGACGGGGATGCCCAGACGTGGGTCCCGTGACTGCTGGGCCTAGAGACCCAAGCTACTCCTCACTGATGAGCCCCAACAAGGGTGAAAAATGTTTGGGGATGCTTGTGGTCTCCTGCAGAAGGGATGAGACCTAGCAGTTCAGGCTGGACTGCCCCTTTTGGGGTGGGGCCATGCCTGATTTGCATATTGTCTTTCCCCTTCTGTAATGGCTTGGCAGGCAAAGAGCGATGGTCTGGAGGGTTGTCCTGAGCAATGCCAGTGGTTAAGATTCAGTCTAAACCTTCCAGCCATCACCTCTTTGTTTTTGCTTTGTCACCCCAACGGGGATGCCCAGCCGTGGGTCCCGTGCCTGCTGGGCCTAGAGACCCAAGCTACTCTTCACTGATGAGCCCCAACAAGGGCGAAACATGTTTGGGGATGCTTGTGGTCTCGTGCAGAAGGGATGAGACCTAGCAGTTCAGGCTGGACTGCCCCTTTTGGGGTGGGGCCAAGCTGATTTGCATATTGTCTTTCCCCTTCTGTAATGGCTTGGCAGGTGAAGAACGATGGTCTGGAGGGTTGCCTCGAGCAATGCCAGTAGTTAAGATTCTGTCCAAACCTTCCAGCCATCACCTCTTTGTTTTTGCTTTGTCACCCCGAGTGGGACGGGAATGCCCAGACGTGGGTCCCATGCCAGCTGGGCCTAGAGACCCAAGTTACTCCTCACTGATGAGCCCCAACAAGGGGGAAACATGTTTGGGGATGCTTGTGGTCTCGTGCAGAAGGGATGTGACCTAGCAGTTCAGGCTGGACTGCTCTTTTTGGGGTGGGGCCAAGCCTGATTTGCATATGGTCTTTTCCCTTCTGTAATGGTTTGGCAGGCGAAGAATGATGGTCTGAAGGGTTGCCCCGAGCAATGCCAGTGGTTACAATTCAGTCTAAACCTTCATGCCATCACCTCTTTGTTCTTGCTTTGTCAGCCGAGTGGGACTGGAATTCCCAGACGTGGGTCCCGTGCCTGCTGGGCCTAGAGACCCAAGCTACTCCTCACTAAGGAGCCCACCAAGGGTGAAGCATGTTTTGGGATGCTTGTGGTCTCGTGGAGAAGGGATGTGACCTAGCAGTTCGGGCTGGACTGCCCCTTTTGGGGTGGGGCCAAGCCTGATTTGCATATGGTCTTTCCCCTTCTGTAATGGCTTGGCAGACGTATAACGATGGTCTGGAGGGTTGCCCCGAGCAATGCCAGTGGTTAAGATTCAGTCTAAACCTTCCAGCCATCACCTCTTTGTTTTTGCTTTGTCACCCCGAGTGGGATGGGTATGCCCAGACGTGGGTCCCGTGCCTGCTGGTCCTGGAGACCCAAGCTTCTCCTCACTGATGAGCCCCAACACGGGTGAAGCATGTTTGGGGATGCTTGTGGTTTCGTGCGGGAAGGGATGTGACCTAGCAGTTCGGCTGGACTGCCCCTTTTGGGGTGGGGCCAAGCCTGGGTTGCCCCGAGCAATGCCAGTGGTTAAGATTCAGTCTAAACCTTCCAGCCATCACCTCTTTGTTTTTGCTTTGTCACCCCCCAAGAGGGATGGGTATGCCCATACGTGGGTCCTGTGCCTGCTGGGCCAAGAGACCCAAGCTACTCCTCACTGATGAGTCCCAACAAGGGCGAAACATGGGTGGGGATGCTTGTGGTCTCGTGCAGAAGGGATAGGACCTAGCAGTTTGGGCTTTACTGGCCCTTTTGGGGTGGGGCCAAGCCTGTTTTGCATATGGTCTTTCCCCTTCTGTAATGGCTTGGCAGGCGAAGAACGATGGTCTGGAGGGTTGCCCCGAGCAATGCCAGTGGTTAAGATTCAGTCTAAACCTTACAGCCATCATCTCTTTGTTTTTGCGGCAGCCTCATGGTGCCAGGGTGCTACCAGTGCAACATGTGTGCAGTCTAGGGCTGCAATCACGTTCGGGACTTGGGCAATGGCATAGAACTGTGCCTTGAGTTTGTTCACCTGAGCCTGGGTGGTAGGCAATGCTATGTGTTCATTCACATGGCACCAGTGTATCCAGTACCTGGCCCAGGACGGCAATGAATGTGGACTGGTCCATACCATGCATCATGGCCACTATGTGCTGGAAGCAGCCCGTTCGAAGGTATTGTAGGACTGACACAAGCTTCACAAGTTGGGGCACAGCAGTGCTGATGGCAATCCTGCTACTTATGTCTCCTTCGATTGTGTTCAGCAACTAGGTGATGGTATCCCTGTTCAGCCTGTATTTGGATACCAACTCACCATCAGGCAGGGCCCAGGGTGTTAGCCTGAGCCTGGGGATGGCTGGGCCACTTACTTAGGCTGGTCTCCTCCTTCTCCTCCTCCTCACCCCTCTTATCCCTGTACCCTGGGCTGGTTGTCAGGCCTCTGTAGCTCCTGGCTGAGCATGTAGAGGTCCACATCAAGGCTCCCTGTTCCAAATGACAACATCGTGTTGGGAAGGGTGCGTGGAGCCACAGGGGATCTTTTGTAGGCCTCTTGTGTTCATTGTTTACACATGTGGATTCATTGCTGTCTCCTCTGAGCTCCTAATGCAACATGGTGTTGGGAAGGGTGAGTGGGGTGTTAGGCAGAATTATATGCAGTACCCTTTGGGAACACCACACACAATTAAGACTACACGTTACAGTACAAATTCACCTTTGGTACAAGAATGTACTACACAGTAAAAGACTTATCTCAAGAGTAAGTGAGCAGTATCAAATAGTTACACAAAGGACAGCAATTACTGTGATTCAAACAAACACTGAATCAAGGTTTCTGAGTAAAAGAATATACATTTATTTACACATCAGTTGTATAACATTTCACTAAAGTAAAGCAGTTGACAAATCACGTTACCAATACACCAGACCACTCCCAATAGATTCTGGACAAGTTTAAACTCAAAATGAAGTGTGAGCAAAATGGCACTTCAGCAATATACAAAGGGAGGGAAAAACAAAGTTAGGCTAAAATTTAGCAGCAACAACATGTAAGTAAGCAGGGCAATCTAGAAAGGGGAACTACAGTGATGTAATCAAATCAAATAGGCTTAGGGCCAAAGTGAATAGGACAAAAGTCTTTTGCTCAAGATCACACAGTTCAGGGTAGTTCGAGTTTAAGTCTTTGCCAAGAGTTCCGGACGAAGTTGGTCGGCAGAAAAGTTAGTTTAAAGAGGACAAGCCCTCGAATTGGCGAAAGGTTTCACACACCTTCACCGTGGCTGAACAAAATGCACAACCGGATTTGCACAGTACCTTTAAATGTAGAAGAAGCTGTATCTGAATGGGACGTTCCTGGTAGTTCCTGCAGGCTCACAGTTCCTGAAGCGACTGTCAGACTGACACAAAGTAGGAAGACTGGAGGCTCCTGCACTACCAGTGAAGAAACCAGCAGCAGAGCAAAGCAACGAATAAAAGGTGCGCTCCTTTAAACCCAAGCAGGGTCTGACCTTCCTGACTATCCGGCCCACTGTAGCTCTGTACAGCAAATTCGGCCAGAGGAGGGAGTCCTGGCTTGCAGTTTGGGCGAACCGGTTGGTCCCACCAGCTCAGGGAAAGAAGATTCCTGGAGGATCTTCTCTGTCGTTGGAGTTCGAGGATTCGGACCTGCAGCAGGGCTTCACCAGGCGTTTCAGTCATGGTAGGGGTCCCTTTCCGTCAGCTCCTTGTCGGTTCTATCGTTCCAGTGGTGACTCTGCCTTTCCAGACCCAGAGACCTGCTTTTTATATAGTTTTACCCCATTCACAAACCCTGGCTGTCAATGACACAGCAGGGTGGCTGTCCCGCTGGGACAGTCACCACAGCCAATCATTTCATAGTGCAACATGGGTCTCCAAGGAGACCCTGTGCAAGGAGTCCTAAATCCCTCCCTCACATCCTATCCCCCCCAGACATACGGGCACCTAAGGAGGGCTTCCGCATAGAAGCCCACGAAAAAAAGACGGTGAAGAAAGGAATCAAACCTGGTTTGGCGTGCAGAATAAAACATGAGAAAGACTTTTACAAAAAGAAATGGCGAATAAACCCAGCCGGAACCATAATAAAACATACATGGTTTAGCAGATTTAAGTTTAAGGCTAACAAGATAGCTTAAAACAATACCGGTTATATTATTAAATATTATTTGAGATAACCGTGGGTAGGAGAAATAGGGTAGTTACCACTGCCACCAGCCAAGTGTTGATGAAAAGGGAGCGAACAATGCTCCAAGAGAAACAGACAAAAAGTGATAAGTATTAACCCTTTCCAGTACTCCATGTAAGATGGTTTGTACTGAGTCTGTGGTTTTATGGAGGCTAATAAAGTTAATGGCAACTTTATGTGTTCTGGGAGAAAGTAGTCAGTCCCAGAAAATGGAGTCTGAGTTGGGAAGTCTAAAAGACAACCCTGTTTCACTGCACTAAAGGTGCTGCGTAACACACAGTAAAAAGATGATGCCTGTGGAGTAGGTAAGGCTCCACAGTCTATGAACACAACACATGTTAAACACACACAGAAAAACACATCTAAGAGTGGGAAAAAAGGGCTCACACTCTTACCAGGTGAAAGAAAGAAATCCTAGAAATCGAGCAAAGCTGCTGAGGGACTCAGTAGGTAAGAGAAATTAGCCATTCTTGAGAATTCTCCCTAACATGGGGCCAGGGTGGTTCTGTTTGCATTGTTTGCACCGGTGGCTTTATTGCTGTCTACTCTTTGCTCCTAATGGCAACATGGTGTTGGGAAGGATGTGTGGGGCCAAGGTGGGTCTGTGTACATTGTCTGCTCCTGTGGCTTTATTGCTGTCTCCTCCCTGCTCCTAATGGCTGCATGGTGTTGGGATGGGTGTGTGGGATCAAGGTGGGTCTTTGGTAAGCTTCTTTTGTGCATGGTTTCCACCTGTAGCTTTGTTACTCTCACCTGTGTTCTTTTACCTCCAGCATTTGCCCAGGGTATTTTCAGAGCTATTAGTGCCTGTTTCCCAGGGCTAGGAGCGCCAATCCTGTACTTGTGATTGGTCTTTAATAGTGGGTTTGGTTGTCGGCACAATTACAGCTGGTGCCCTTACAGCTGGCTGTTATAGCGCTTGACTGGAATTGTGCCGGCTGGATTGCAGTCGCCATCCGGTGGAGCGGTAATGGTAGTGCTAATACCGTTACTGCTGGATTTAAGGGCTGACACCCAACTCGTGATGAGGCCCACTTTCTTGAACTGACTGCCTGTTGCTGTGTAAAACTATCTCTGATGTTTTGAGGTCTGCTATTCAAATGGCCAATCTTCCTGCCAATTCGAGAGTGATTGAAGTGAGACGCGGCTACCGCGCGGAACGCAGTGAATGGGAAATCAAGCGTGCCATTTCTTACGCTGCAGGTTGCAGTGGTAAAACAACGACGGTTTGCCTGAAGCTGTACCATGGGCACATGTTCAGTACTTGCACTGAGTCCAGTGGAGGATTAATATCTTATATTCCATTCACCTTTCCTCGACTTGGAACTTGGGGATTGGTCACGGGCCCTTACATACTAAGAATCGGGGCGAAGAACTTTTGCTTTGCCACACGTCCTGAGGAAGGTCTCCGACCGAAACACGTGTCGACGTTTTTCTGTGTAACAAATATCTGACCTAAAAATCTGGTGTGAGACAGACCATGACACCTAATCTTAGGGTCTGGGTCTACTGCGTAATATATGCAATGAAGTTGTATTCTCCAAACCCAATGAGAAATGAAATATTATGGGTGTTGGTATTTTGTGCGATTGTATGAATGAGTTTGTTATGTGGCTATGAATGTCGATATGAGATGTTTTTTATGAATTTTTTACCTGTGAAAAATGTTTTTCTATATACTAAATTTGGCTAATAAAATGTTAATATATACTAAGGAGTGTCATCCCATATTACTGATCCAATCTTGGATATTGTTGTATTATACCTGAAGGATCAGGATTTAAGCGCAAGTCTAACCCCTTTATTTTTCCCCAATGCATTACCTTCCATCTTGAGGCCTACTAAGTTTTCGGAACCTATAAAACGTTAATGTTTGCAGGTATATATAGTTCATTTGTTACATTTTCTGCCGCTTAGTGTTTCTACTCCACACTCATGATTACCTGATGTGTTTCTTGCTTCTTCTAGTCTTTGCTGACATGTGTGTATGTGTTTGGTTAGGGCTAACCTCAGCCACTATGTTATTCTATCATTGCCATTCCTTAAATGGATTCAGGCATATCTATGAATGCACCTATCTGTGTGTATGCATTTTGCTGGCTGTCATATATCTCGTGTCACAAAGGAACTATCACTACAGCTGGTATGTCATGTTCATTGCCACAATCTGTTAATGCTTGCTTTATCTAATGAATGCTTACTCTATTATCTATCATGCTCCCTGTCTCTTCAGCCTACTTGCTTGCATTCTTATCCATATATGTGTCAAGTTGACACCATATAATTACTGGTTAATATTATCTGCTATCTTTCTGCACATCTAAACTCAAATACTCATATGTGTGCATGTTGTGTTGTTCTTCATTTGTCTCTTAGTGAAGGGATATGGTGGGAATGGCAGTGTGATCTGCTTGCAACCTGGACATTTGGCCTTGGGTGTGTGGTCTGACTCATGCTTTATGGGTTTTCATAGTTTATATTTCCTCTCACATGTGGGATATAAGACGTTCATCCCAACATTCCCCCCTTTCGTTCCCTCCAGAACGATTTCCCTCATGAACTCTTTGTCTCTTAACTCTTGTCCATGTGCCCAACCATACTGATCTTTTGAGATCCAAATCATGCTGATGTTTCGCAAATTCCCTCCCCCCATTGCATAATCCCAGGGGCTGCATCCTAAAAACAACTGCAATCCCCATCTCCTCTGGGATCTACATAACACTGTTGGTATTTCTCAGGGTCAGGGGTTGGTGTCCAAAGGTTTCCTAGTGGGCCTATGAGATGATCTATGGGTATCATCTTGTGTATGGGGTTTATCTCTACCTCTTCTGTTTATATGTTTTCATCTTTGCGAGGAGAGATGGCTTCCTCTACCTTTACTGCAAGTAATTCCTTAGCATCTCCACGAGACTCACAACAGGCTCTTATAACTCGATAAATGCTCCAAATTAGGATTAGTATGATCAAGATTGGCAACATTATTTGGCAAGTGTTTGTTAACCAGTTTGGCATTCACGAGAATATTTCGGACATCCAAGCACTGTCTCTTTTAATCCCCCCCTTCATCATCCATTTCAACCTATTGATGATGCAAAGCTTTTATTGTGACAGTGATGGACCCATTGTCTTGGTAGTTTGGGGGAATGTAGGTGCAGCAAGAACTGTCTATTTTCCTACACACTGCTCCATCCATGGTTATGAGGAGGTTGAGGACCATGTGATTCTGAAGTGCCAGAATGTAAAATTGCCCTCAGTTCCTATCGTATGGCATTGTGTCCGTGTCCAGTTGCGTTTGTAAGCTGGACCTGGTTCCAGTGTACTATTTGATACCACTTTGCATTAGTGGCTGCTTGTATTCCAGGGGCTAGAAATTAGGGAAATAAAGTCTCAGGGCTTCATTACGAGTATGCTAGTCCAGAAAAAAGTGCCGGTAACAACGCGTAACTGCACCTTTTTTTTCAGACTGACATGTTCTGAGTCTGCTCGTAGGGGCAGTGAACAACCGGCAGGCCTGACCTGCCAGTAGTGCAGGTCCCTACTTGTAGATAATTCACTGAAGCACCAACATTGTAAACAACAGTGCATGTGCTTCGTTGGTTACTATCCCATGGAGTCCTAGAGGACAGAATGGGAATGGGAACTTACTGTTAACCCGCTATCCTTAATATCCCAGTAATACCGGGATATCCGACAGCAGAAACAGTAAGCCGGTGAGCTGCCAGTACTACTGGAAGCTTACTGGCAATTTCGTGATGACCCCCTCAGTCTTGGTGAATAGGCGTTATTGGGTTGGGAGTTCTGCTAGGGCTTTGTATGCTTCCCTGCTGAGGTGATCAAATCTCTTCCTGCGATTCAATGTCTGTGAGTCTTCTGTCTTTGCACTTCCGGTTGCACAGTAGGGGATCAGGGTTTCTTCTTAGAAATCGACAAAGGTTCTTCAGGAAATAACAGTACTGGGGCATGCAGATTTGCAAGTGAGCACACCCATACCAGAATGATGGTAGATGAAAGTAGGCACTGCCAAAAATGCAAAAGAATGTCCATAATCACAGCTGTGCCATCATGTATTCCCGACATTGTTATGGTTATCTTTCAATGCATCCTTTGCATTCTTTCTTTCGACCCACGGGCACATTTCTTTTGCCTCTGAAAGGAGCATTGAGTCAATATCTATGCTTTTACCTGTTGTTCATCATGTTGCAAATTGTTTAGTTTATTCACAAATGATGCCACCATTTTTTGAAACTTTCCATCTATACTTTTTATGATGTCTTCTTGGTACCCCACCAGTCCCTCAGCTTTGAATACCGCTTGCCCCTTTACCCATTACCTATTCCAGTATGTCGATCCTTCTGTGCACATTTGGGGTTTGATTGCACATTTGTTGTAGTCTTGTCCCTTTTATCCTTCACACTTGCTTCAATCTCATTTGTTTAGCCTTCTTTGAAAAGTGTGTCCCTGGAATTGCCCTTGCAACTTGCAGAGCACTAAATGTGCCAAGCACTGTGATTCTAACACTGGTATCGCTTGGGGACTGAACAGTCTTGGGGTGCCAACTGCATGCGGGATAAATCTGCACACAAATCATAAATTATTATGCTGAGCTCTGCCGATTACTTTCATGCTAGTGTACCACACGTTGTTCCTTTCTGAATGTTGCTCATCTATTATTTTAGCATGTATATTTTCTTCCTTTTGTATGCTTTTTTATGTGTGGTCACAAGGTTACCCCTAATTTCTTTCACATTGGTTATTTTGCTTTCATCCCTATTCCTATTTTAGCTTCTGCAGTCATTAGCTTGGTCATAGAATATGAGAGAAAAAGAGAGAAAAGCAAATAAATCTCTTTGAACCGCTGTTTCATGTTACTTTTTTTTATTATTTGAGTTGCTGAAGTCTGAGTCGACTTTGAAACTTGATCTGCCTAAATCATCATACTCTCTTGAAATATGATCTCATAGTCTCTTTTTTAAAAAAAATAAACTTTGTTTGAGGGTGCTGATCACAGTGTCTTCTTCTCGTTGGAGCGCTGTCATTGTGCTGGTGTTATTTTTGACATCCAAAATGTGGATCCACTCCTTTGCGATTCTTCAGTTTCACAGTTGCATAGGCGGGACAATTTTATCGAGTCCCATGAACTTGGTCTGGTGCCATTGTGACTGTGCTGTGTGTAAACCTTATCTCCTGGGTGTAGCTGGGTTGGGTGTTTCTACAGTGTCACTCAAGTTTGTTGGGCCCGTTGATGTGTCTTTTGAATTACCTGATGAGACAAAACTTTTGCATATGTTGACAGATTCCTAAAGTAAATATCAAATTCTAGACCGAGAATATCTGTGCTCCTGTGAGCATTTTTCAGTGTTTGAGAGACTGGCATGTGCATTCACCTACCTGTCATCACCTCATGAAGTGACAAGTGGTGGTACTTGTTTAGCTGGTTGCACATATGGAACAGGGCCAATGGCCAGCAGTAGATCCAGCTCATTTTCAGCATGGCATACATCTTGGTCAGTTTGTTTTTTAGCAGACCATTTACCCTTTCAACTACCCTGCCGGCTTGTAGGTGGCACACCATGCTTATCTTGCTTGTGCTTAATACCCAGTAATTCTGTTATCTCTTTGAATAATTCATTTGCAAAGTGAAGACAGTTGTCAGACCTTAGGACACTGCATATTACCCACCTTGGAAAGATCTCGCTAACCAGAAATTTGGCTGCAGATCTTGCATCAGTGTTAACACAAGAACCAGCCTCAATCCAACAGGAAAATGGGCAGACAATAACTATCACAAACCTATTTGTACTGCACCTGTTCATTATGCCGATAAAGACAACATGGAGATTGTCGGGAAGTGCTTGGTTGAGATATGGTGGGGTCTGGAGAGGAAGGGAGATGTGTTGTATGGTGCTTTGGATTGATAGATGAGACTGATGATATTAGACAGAATATTGTGGTATGAGTGAGATAATGCTTGGTGTAAAGGTTCTGTGCTCAGGCATTTGGAGAGGCCCTGGCTGGGTGATGGGGCAGTGGTTCATACGCAGTCATCTTAATGTAAACTATTGTAACCTAAACAAAGTAACTTCTGGCAACATACCTAAAGAGCCTGAGGATCCTGCTTTATTTCAGAGCTCTTTGAAATGTCCTGTTGGGAAAGCCAATGTTGCCCATAGGGTCTTCATGGTATAACCTGGGTGAAACATGTGGCACGTTGTGCAGTTGGCCAGGAATGTATCCACTTGTTCTGAGTGGTCCGTAACAAACCAATCATCGCTGATATCAGTATCAATGTTCTGCTTAGGTACATCTGTCGGGTAATGGAGCTATTCCAGGGCAATATTTAACAATGCTGGAGGCATTACTACTTTACCTGTGTGTTTCTGTCTCCACAGCATATATGTGGGTGACAATGTACGTTCTCTTTTCACCCACAGTGCTTTTTCCTCTGCTGGTGCTTTCTACTATAATTCTACAATCTGTGCCATGGACACAGAGCTGTATATTTCTGGTAACTGTTCCTGTTGTACTGCTATAACAGGTGTGTTACTTTCCATTGGAAATGCCATATAAACTGCCTGATTGGTGACTGCGTCCGCAGCTGTGTTTCCATGCAGAATTGTGTTTTTCCCTTTGGTGTGCACTGCACACTTCACAATTGCTACATGAAGAAGACATTTCAATGCATTTATTAATCTGGCTAATAGTCCAGCATGCTGGACTGGTGATCCATCAGATCTCCTGTATCCTCTTATTTTCCATATTGATAATCCTGAATGAACTGTGGTGGATACATAGGCTGAATCTGTGCATATGGTGAATCTGTGTATCAAGTGCTTCTATAAGTGCAATGAGTTCTGACGCTTGTGCTGACGTGTGTGGGTAAAATATTTTGCATTAGTATTTGATATTCTTCTTCCTGGTCTTTAACATTTCTCACTACTGCTGCACCTGTATGTCTCTGACCATCCTCCTGATTTATTATTGATTAAGCATTTACATAACCTACTTCTCCTGTGCCAAGCGCATCCTCACTTACTCTGTTAACGTCTTCTGATTCCCCTCCATACACTGCATAGTCATGTACCTGATCCTGTGGCTCTGCAGGCTGTGCTATGAATGTTGCTGGCTTTTCATGTGACATCTCATTTTATTGATGGCTGGGTTGCACAGCATTATCTCATACCCAGATGATCTCTGTGTTGAGAGGGTGGATTTACCTATCTCTAATATGGTGACAACTGCATATTTAACATATAACTTAACTGGGCATCCCATGGTGATTGTGGCAGATTTCTGAATTGCAAACGTGGTGCTCCTAAATCCTGTTCACGTGTGAAATGTGCCTGCATGACTGTGTCAAAGCACCCACTGTAGTAGGCTAGGGGTTTGTGTTTCTGAGATGATCTCTGTGTGAGTACTGCTGTCATCACCTGTAATGTTGCATGCAAAACCAGGTAGAACTGTTAGGTATGTTCTGGTGTTGCTAATACTGTGGAATTTCTGATGGAGATTTTTAGGTCATTGAAGCGCTCTGTCATCTCATCTGTCCATTGAAGGGGCTCTTTCTTTTTATGGCATCTTTGAGTGCTTGCAGTACGGGCTTGACATATGTGGAGTAATCAAAAATCCATGTCCTACAATAGTTCATAACCCTTAGAATTGTTGCATGTACTTCACTCTTTTGGGTTGTGGTGGGTTTCTGACTGCTGTCACTTGGTCTGGTGTTACTCTTCCCTCTGCTGCTGAAGGTATCTGCCCTGGCTACACTGCTTCCTTTTGGCAGTGTCACATTTTCTCTTTGTCTACTTTGTATCCTTTGTCTGCAAGGAGTTGCAGGAGCTTGATAGTGTTTTATCTTCACTATTCCTCTGTGGCACTACATACTAGCAGGTCATCTACATATTGTAGCACTCTGCTTGGAATCTGTATGTTGCCCAGGCCTATCTGGAGGACTCTATTGAAGACAATAGGGGACTCCTGGTACCATTGTGGTAAACAAGTGTGCAGGTACCTCTGGCTGTGGTAAAAGAATGTGGTTAGGTACTGGGAATCTGGGTGTAATGGCACAGAGAAACATATTTTTTTATGTTGATAACTGTGAAGTATGTGACATCTGCAGGGATATTGCAGAATATTGAGGCTGGGTTGGGCACTAGTGCATATTCTGCTTCCACTATATTGTTAAGAGGCCTGAGATCTTGTATGAACCTCCAGGATGAGCTCTTTGCTTTCTTCACTGTTTATATTGTCATGTACAGTGGACATTGTTTCACTGATGGAACTATTGCTCCTGGTTTGAGTTTGATTCGTAATGCTCCCATGCTCTTTAGTAACCCTATGTCATGGGGGTTGTTTACCCAGAGTCTTCTAGGCACTATGGCCAAGTGCTCATCTAGTTGTGTGGGTGGTGCTGTTGCCACTAATACTGTCTGTGGTACCACTCTGTATTGTATTTCCATGTTGCATGGGATGCACATTTCATACAGTATGTCCCCTCAGATTCTCTGTCTGCTAATAAATGTTCATCAGTAAAATGTTTCAATGGTAGAGTGGGGTCTATGCAAAATACTGTGAGCCAATCTATCCCCTCTTCATCTGTGCCTGTGAGGATGGTGGAGTCTGTTCTAGGGAACATTGCATCTACCCCTTGACACCCACAATACTAAATACCCATACTAGTGAATGAAGTGTGGTCAAATCCACATTGTTAAGTAAGTGCCAAAGGAACAACTAAACATCAGTGGACCACAAAGGAACTCAGCGTACAGTGAATTCACCCTTCAGTAGCAAATGTGCAGAGGTTCATGAGCTGTCACCACATACAACACACAACTAAACCATGTGTATCGTTTAGCAATACACATGAACACATCGGTATCCATCACCAATGAGAGACCCCAAACTCCATCATGATACATCTTCCACATCACCACAAACATCCCTGTATGCACACCATTACACACACAACAAAGAATGTCACTCCCACAAAACAAGCACACCAAAACCAAACAAACAGTGCCCCTGCACAAGGAATGGAGTCAGATAAACAGTTTGTGCCACCACCAGCCCTCTGATGGCCCCACTCCTACAAGTAAAACAATGTGCACATGTTCAAATCAATCCAAAGAACTCCACCATATCAAGCATGTATGACATGCAATATCATCTATTTAGAAGCACTTCAAACCAGCATAATTGATGTCAACCTTGCTCTTGGTAAGACTATGTATCAGCATTTGTAGACTCCAAGTACTCTAATTCTACCCTGTTACCACTATTTAACAACCAGTTACATGCATCAATGGAGTATACGCAACCACAGCATACAACTATCACACACACCTCCACACCATATACACAATTCAACAACATGCCTGTAATGCACAGCATCCAAGTAGGCAAGCAACACATGTGCAGTTAAAGCTGTCTAAATATGACAGCAAGATTTATCCTTGGCCTCAAGCCCAGGGAATCCGCAGTTAAGTTCACCAAGCACTCCTAAGATAAATAATATCTTAAATTGATATTAGTTTTTTTTAAAGAAAATGCAGAAATGCTTATAATGAATTTAAGGTGCAGGGGAGATAACAGTTAACCCTGGCATATGGGTTGTGAGATAGATAAACAGAGTAAGTTCCTAATGGAGGAACTCCTGTCCCCTGCACACTTTCACAAGCTCTCAGTAAAGAGCCAATCAATTGTCACTCCAGTGAACGCCATTGACCCTAATGTAACCAAAAAACGTATTACTTCCTGTCCATACACAACCAGAATTATAGGTTTGACCAAGATTGTAAGTCTCCTCTAGAGAGACAGAAAACCAGGATCATAGGTATGACGAAGATTTAAGTCTCCTGAGGAGAGACAGATTATCAGAGGTATTGATGTAATGTTTGAACCTCGAACACGAGTTCTTTGTAGAATGTAAGTCTCCACCAGGAGACAGAACACCTTGCGTTGTCATGATGGATGACAGGTAGGTGAATGCACATGCCAGTCTCTCAAACACTGAAAGAGTAAAGAATGTAGAATGTAAGTCTCCACCAGGAGACAAAACACCTCACGTTGTCATGACGGACTGATTTTAGAGTAAAGAATGGGAGTTTTAGTGAATGCTAATGTTAAAATGTTTAATTCAATTTAAATGCAGTATCAGCACACGGGTTCAGATGATATTACCTCTGCTCTGTATCTTTATAAAACACCCACAGACAATCTATCTGTCTTACATTGGCCTCAGATTGTACGTCCATCACTGTATAAAAATTATATTCACTATCCTTCCATATATGGTTTCCCGACATCCATTTAGAATGTCTTCAACATTTAGCTACTATCCACTACAGACATCAATGGCCAAATTAATTAACATCCCCTGAGGATTCTATCTGGGACACTCACCATGTCAAATTTATCATATTTGGGCTCTTCACTATGTTCATTGTGTAGAGAGGAGTCCCCGGATATAATCATTATTTATAAAATACAATCAAAAGTCTTAGATAATATCTGACTTTATTCTGCACTGTCCGAATTTCCACATATTTTTTGACCACTGTCGGCCACTAAACATAGCAGGAGCACACTGGTTACAGTCTTTTTGTCTGCATTTACTTACAAAGGTAAACAATGGTGACGTCAGAGCATGTTATTATGTGATGACTTCACAGAGTACCAGACGTCATACGCAGTTCGTATGTAGCAGTTGGACACTGACATACACCTCAATCATATACCTTTATCCCTTACATTTGGCTCCTCTTTAAGCCGTTTATTGATCTTGATTCTCTGTACCATATTCATTATGGATGGACGCACAGAGCTATTACGATGACGCTATTGTGGTGACGTCACGGCACGCTACCACATAGTGACGTCACCATTATGCACCGCCATAAAAGGCAGCCATCTTGGTGCCTTAACACACATGGGGATGTGAAGAAGGAGCAGGTTTCTCTTTCTAACAGCTGACCATCTTAACTTTAGGTAAGTGACATGCTACTCATGAACCTATGTCCTAATCTTTATCCTTATACTTTGGCCTATAACTTACATAATCTCCCCGATTTTTAGAAACGTACCTTATATACTTACACTTCTATTTTTAGATCTCTGCACTGTAAGAAAAGGATATACTTGGGGGATCCTTTTACTTGGTGATTCTCTTCACATCCACCCTTCAGTGGTTATCTTAAAGCGTTGGGCATCGTACCCCACTCCATATGGTAAGGATTCCCTACTTTTACCATATCTTGTACCGTTCTCTATCCTCTATACACTTATACTTGGTTTCTCTTACTACAGATATAGGATCTCCAATGCAATATCATCTATTTAAAAGCACTTCAAAACAGCATAATTGATGTCAACCTTGCTCTGGGTAAGACTATGTATCAGCATTTGTAGACTCCAAGTACTCTAATTCTACCCTGTTACCACTATTTAACAACCAATTACACATGAGTACTCTAAATAGAAACTATGTGAATAGACTCTTATAGTCACACCTCACACCTTTTCACTTTTTTTAAAAAAAAACATGGCTCTGTCCACATTTAAACCAATTGAGCAAATGATTCTGTCGTTATTGGACATACTCCAAGACCATAGACCTGAGAGTGATAATATAATTAACTAGGTGAATCTGAATATCCAGTGATTAGTGGTGGATAGGATGTCTGGGACAATATGTTTTTTCCGATCTTTACTCACATGAAGCATCTATGTCAATCTTATAGGCAGCCACAATGTAGATATCCAGGTTTTTTGACTTTGGATAATCATTCACAAATTGAAGATGGTTGTATATGCCAGAAGAGGTGTGATTATCACAAAATATTATAAAATAAGCAAAGAGAGATGATTAAGAATATGTAAAACCTGTATGAGGGCCACCGTTTTTTTCAAAATATGAATATCGTTTGAAATTTCGTACAGAACTAATAACTTTATATCCAACGGAACTAGTAACTTTATGTTTTCTGGAATTCTTTCTTAGATTTGATTGAAATATTTAATATGCCCCTGAAGAAGAGAAGTTTTTCTCGAAACGCGTTGGGCTAATCTTGAAAAATAAAACGACATATGTCGAAGTCAAGGAAAGTTTTATTGATGTTTATCATTAAGAAATCATAAATGTTTTGTCTGCCTAAATTGTTTGAACATATTACACCGATATTGTGAGCACAAGTTATATCCTAATTGTTTGGCTCAAGCCCAGGGAACACATCTCTCAAGCCCTAAAATCTCACGACCGGCTTCTGGTTGCTGCCAGGATCAAGTTCAAGATCCTCTGCATCATCCACAAGGCTTTCTGGGGACTGGGATCCCACTACATCCAACTGTCTCGCCCTAAATACCTCCCTGCTAGAACCCTTCAGTCTTCTACTTCAAACTCTCTGCAGGTCAGATGCTTTTCCAAGCAGAGAGTGAGTGGTAGATCTCTCTCCACCGCAGATGCCTCCCTATGGAATGGCCTCCCTGCCCCTCTCAAACTTGAGCAGGTTCTCCATAAGTTCCAGAAGCTTCTCAATACCTTCCTTTTCTCCTCCTCCTACCTCTTCCCGTCCCCTGCTAAAGTCCAAGTCTGCCATTTGACTGGCTGCCTGGTTCTGTCATATTATTACAAGACACCACGCCTTCCTCATCCAGTCTACCCCTGTACTTGGTCTCTTGACTCCCCCCCCCCCTCAACTTGCCCTTCCCGCCCCCCTCCCCCTGCACTAGCCTGTCTGGGCCTGCACCGCTTGAGCCCCTACAGCCCAGTACCTTTCACTTAGCAAGTGGACCTTCCTTCCCCTGCACTTTCTGCATCCCCCTGGCTCTGTCCACCTGGAATCCCCTGGCACTCGCTTATCCCACAGCCCTTTCCAAGCTGACCAGCAATTCCCTCCTCCCTTCTCCCTCCTCCCCGCTCTACCACACTTCTTGTTACTGCACTTGCACGATTTCTAAACATCACTGTATCTTGACACAAGCCCATACATACATCATTCCAGCTGTGATTAATGATTTGTCAACCTGATGACATGTACAAGTCGAACGCTGTCTTCACATAGAGCTTTGTTGTGACTTTTAATATATAGCCTGTCCCACATCACGTTAGTTTACCTGCATTTTAAAGTATGGCCTTGTGTCAATGTACGGTGATGTTTAGAAATGCACATAGAATAATGTTTTGTATTATGTACACTGATGCTTCGTATCTGACAGAAATGATTAACTGTTTTGGTAAACATTATCAATGCCAATGGAGTTTGTGATTGCACTATGGCTTGCCAATCTTCATATTTGTTACCGCAACAGATTACGTTTGATGCAGTTTTTATCAATGGAATGCGCATTCGCTCCACGTCATGAGGAGCACAGCGTTCTTTTTGTTTTTGCTCTGTATCAAGTAGAGTGGAAATAGAGGCGGCAGCTCCAATACCCATTGCTCAAATGAACATTAGCCCTCATCTGGGGAAATACATGATTGACTTCAATACTCACCTCAACCATGCCCTTACCATACATTATCAACCTGTGTAATCTGTTAACAGAGTTTGCGACAGTGACTTCATCACACACCTTGCGCATGATGTCACACTTGGGTCTTGTCTATTTAGACCTAGCAATCTGGCGAACGCGTGCTGCATGCATGCGTTTCGCCTTAGTGATTCCTTACAGTACACCTCTACCTAGTTAGGTAAGCATATGACCATGTAGGCACTTATGTACATTTTCAGAAACATTTAGTTGGGCTAAACAAATGGGGGGGTAGACCCAGTGGATTAGGTTGTTTTTTCACCTATATCCTCATGGTTGTTACAGGAATGATATATACTTAGCTTTATGGACAAGTATTTTTGAAATATCTTTGAAGACATTGTGCCCATTTAGTAGCTGGTATATTTTCCTTTCTTTTGGGACCTGCTAATTTTGACAAGCTTAGTTTATTGATCGGACTAGGTCAGAATACTTACCTCCTCTTCCACCCAACTATTGTTTTTAGCAAGTAAGAAAACACCTCTGTGTCTAAACTCACACTTAGGGGCCGATTCATGGAACAAACGTGCGCCGAAAATCTTTGCGCAAGCAGGCACAAGCAGGCGCAAGCAGGCGCAAGCGGAAAAAAACAGGCGCACACGCACGCGTGCGATTCATGGAAGTCCCTGCGCGTGTTTACCACGGGATGTGCGCCAAACCCGTGCATGGCGCACACGTCACTGCAACATCCCAAAAGACGTGCGCGATGCGCACAGTGAAAGCGCACAACCTCGGCGCATACACCAGAAAGTGGGCGGAACACGGGGCGTAACGCGCGGAATGGGGAACAACTCGCGAAAACAAGGGCGTAACTGGGGATGTACTGCAGGGAAGCAGACGGAACGCCCACACGCACCCAAACCACACGTATTCATGGAATCGAATAGGGCTAAGCCACGCACAGCGAAAGACACGCACAAGCCGATACACGTCCGCCACACGAAGGCAGGCGGTAGCGTCCCTGCGCATTACAAAAGTGGCAACATACAGCAATTGTGCGAGCGGGGCACGGGTATTTCGGGGTTGCGCGGGAAGTTACACACGCGATTGAGCGGGATACGTGTATTCCGGGGGTTCGCGGGAAGTTTCTCACGCGATCGGGCCTGGGGGAGCGGGCTACGTGTATTTCAGGGGTTCGCGTGAACTTTCTCACGCGATCGGGCCTGGGGGAGCGGGCTACGTGTATTTCAGGGGTTCGCGTGAACTTTCTCACGCGATCGGGCCTGGGGGAGCGGGCTACGTGTATTTCAGGGGTTTGCGTGAACTTTCTCACGCGATCGGGCCTGGGGGAGCGGGCGACGTGTATTTCAGGGGTTCGCGTGAAGTTTCTCACGTGATCGGGCCTGGGGGAGCGGGCTACGTGTATTTCAGGGGTTAGCGTGAACTTTCTCACGCGATCTGGCCTGGGGGAGCGGGGTACCACTCACCGTCTGCCTTGCGTTAGAAAAACGCGTAGCCAACACCCGCTGTGAAGTAATAGCGTGTGAACCCCAACGGATGGAAAACACACGCACCACACGAAAAGCACGTACAGAACATAAATGCACGCGGGATCACCAAGCCCTGCCAGGGCAACGCCCGTGCGCAAAACATCACAGACGCGCTTACGCTGCAAGGGCCTTGGGTCCAATGAAATCGCGTACGCGTGCTGACGCGCTTACGCGCTAAGGGCCTTTCCTCGATTTTCATGCTGACGTGCAAGATTTTCACGTGCCAAATCACTCCGTATCAAGCTGGCCACGCGAAAACACACGGAAGACCACGCTCCTGCCCAGAAGGCCCAGTGCCCCGAGCAGCCTCCCACGTGCCATCTGCTGCTGCCTGCCTGCCTGCCTGCTGCCACCGTGCCCTGCCATTTGGTGCCTGCACATCAGCCATCTGCAGGGGTCCAGTTGCTGTGTCCACCCCTGCTGGTACAGAAGACTCCCGACTCGAATAACATCGCTCCACAGCCCAGCCCCAGGACCCAGTTGCCCACCCACTCCTGCCCCTGGGGTTGCCATGTCGGGCACATCCACATCTGACCCCAGTGGCAACCCCCAGCCAGAGGGGCAGAGGGGCACCAGCTTCACTGCCACCGAAGTTGGTGTCCTGGTGGAGCAAGTCCTGGGGCAGTATGATGCCCTCTTCGGATCGTCCCACGCCAACAAGGAAGGACGGGAGAGGATCTGGCCCGACTGTGTGGTTGCCATCAACGCGGAGGGGGTGGCAACCCGCACCATCCAGAAGGTCAAGAAGCGCTGGGAAGACTTGAGATCCAGGACCCTCATGAAGGCCCGGCGCCTCGTGGAGGGGGGCCGGGGCCGCATGAGTTCCATCCAGTTGAGGGTCCTGGAACGCGCACACCCAGCGCTCCACGCCCAGGTCCTTGAGAGGGAGACCCGTCTGGAGTTGAGCGGTAAGTGGCCAAGCATTGCTGTGTGAGACAGGGCATGTTGCAGTGTGCTGGTTGTCTGATACTTGCCTGCATGTGTGACATAGGCCATGTACGCATGTATGTGTGCAGGGACATCATGGGAATGCATGTGCGACCTGTAATGTGTGAACCGCACGGTTGTTGCATGTGTTTGAATGCGACATGGGGAGCCCTGTGCAGATTGCACACATGAGAGCATGGCAGTCTCTGTTCCTGGACATGGGTGGGGGCGAGGGATGGGTGCTGATGCCAGATACATATGTGGTATCCATGTCTGTGTGCCTGACCTGCGTGTCTGTGACTTGTGAGTGCCATGGATGCATGTCACATGTCTGTGACAATGTACAGATTCACTGATGCAGCCTAGTCATCCTTGTATGCACTGTGATAGGGGTGTACGGGGCCAGATGGATGTGACTGAGGTGAAGTGTGTGCATGTGATAGGCATGACCCATGATGCATGTGAGTCCCATTACATTGTATGATTCGAGAGTCCATTAGACATGCATTGAAATGTCCATGGCACGCACCATGACTTACACTGTGTGTGTTTTGCCTGGACTGACACATATGTTGTGGTGTGACATGATGGAAGTGTACTTTGACAGTGGCACTCATCTGCTATTGCTTCCTGTCTAGGGGACCATTGTACAGTACCCTGATGCTTGTGTTCTATGTCTCCCTCTACGCAGCGGCTAGTGAAGGAGAGGGCGGAGACGGCGCTGTGGAGCAAGGCGGCGGGGATGCCCCCACGGCTGCAGCGGAAGGGGTGGGTGAGCCCCCACAGGGGCCTGCTACGGCGGTAGACGGCGAGGAGCCATCCAGGTTGGTGGTTTCCACAGAGGAGGAGGAGGCCGCCACTGAGGCGCACATGGGGCCTGGTGGGGGCATCCCTGCTGGTGCAAGTGGTGCAGTCCATTGGCAGGGGCAGGAGGCAGCACAGGTCACCGTGGAGGGGCCTGTGCATGTCGCTGTCCCTGAACCTGTGGGTGCACCACCTTGCACCAGCAGGGATGCCCCGTCCCAGGCCCGTCCGCAGGTAGAGGGGATGTCCATGTCATCTGACTCCCCTCCACCTGCGGACGAGGGGACCCCTGGCCGTGTGGAGAAGGTCCTGATTGGGGTCGCGATGCGCACGGCTGTGATTCGTGATGCCGTGCGTGCTTCCCAGGAGGAGCACGCACGTCATCACGAAGAGCACCGTGCCGACGTGGCCCAATTGGGATCGGCCATGTTCGGGGGTTTCCTGCATGTGTCGGCCAATCTGGCGGCCCTCTCCTCCTCTGTGGAGACCATACGCCAGTCGTTCTCCTTGCCATTTTCCGGCCCAGATGCCACCAGGGCCCCCTGTGGACCTGCCCTGACCAATGCAGCCAGCTCGGTGGGGATCCCATCCCTCCCACAGTCGGGAGTCAGAGGTCCAGCAGGGGTGGACAACACAGCAACTGGACCCCAGCAGATGGAGGATGTGACGGCATCATCAGGCAGGGCACGTGCACGACGGCGTCGGTGGTTTCCATCATTCTGGATGCCGTCGTGCTGGCAGAGGCAGTGGCGTCGGAGGCAGCAGCAGGCTCGACGTGGGAGGCATCATGGCTCGGGGCCATCAAGTTTAGAGGGGCAGGCATCGGCCGGAGGGCAGGAGAACCCTGGGATGGTAGTGTCTTCCGTGTGGGAGCAGTTGGTCCAGCGGATAGGTGCGGAGCGGCAGCGGGCGGAAGAGGAGCGGCTCACCATGGTCAGGGCGGAGTTCTCCATGCGTCGGGCGTTGAGGCGGGCTGAGTGCCTCGAGGAAGTCGCAGGGAGTTTGAGGTGAACATGGGGTTATCCCTGCGAGACCTCGGGGCCAGGACAGAGTCCCGCCTCCAGGACATCGACATGGAGTTCGATGATGCCCTGGCCGGCAACATCACAGAGTGAGCCGCAGGACTTGCCCGCTGCCATTGTATTTAGTTATATAGTTAGTGGTAGGTTTCCTTTTAATTATTTTTTTTTATTTGGTTGCGATTGGACAAAGCGCCACTTTTTTGTATATAGTTCAGTTTTTAGTTAGTTGACATAGTTAGGTTTCATTTGGTTGGGCTCATGGACCCGGGATTGTCTTGTAAATAGTTCTTCTATGGATTTTTTGATTTTTTGGATTTTTTTCCTTGGACATTCATCTTCTTTTTGTTGTTTTGCTTTGTGGTTTTTCTAGTTTCATTTCCATTCTAGTTGATTTTCAATACATTTTTATTTTCATCCTTCAATGTGTCGTATCATCTCATTACTTTCATGCATGTCATGTTGGTTGTTTTGACATTCACTTGCAGCCATTGTGTGTGACAGACATGTGTTCATTTGCATTATTTACATTGGGTGTGTAACATGTAATTGCCTTTGATATGTGGGTGGATGTGATAGTTGGTTGGGCCTTTTGGCAGGGGAGGATGGCCATTACGGACATGATTGGGGATTGTTGGGATCCAGGTGCTGGGGGGCATGGATGGGACATGGGCGAGGGCCTGGTGGAGGGTGCCCCGCAATGCTGGGGGGTGGGGGTGGTGGGGGACATGAGTTGGACATGGGTTGGGGCCTGCTGGCAGGTGCCCCACAGTGCTGGGGGCAGGGGGTGGTGGGGGACATGAGTTGGACATGGGTGGGGGCCTGCTGGCAGGTGCCCCACAGTGCTGGGGGGTGGGGGTGGTGGGGGACATGAGTTGGACATGGGTGGGGGCCTGCTGGCAGGTGCCCCACAGTGCTGGGGGGTGGTGGGGGACATGAGTTGGACATGGGTGGGGGCCTGCTGGCAGGTGCCCCACAGTGCTGGGGGGTGGGGGTGGTGGGGGACATGAGTTGGTGTTTATTAGTTCAAGGAGACATGTGCCTTTGCTGGGGGGCATGCCCATGTTGGGTGGGCTGCCTGCGGGACATGACCAGGGATGCAGGGTAGTCCCCTGTGGTGTGGGCTGCCTGCAGGGGCCGTGGAGGGTGTACAGGGAACACCTGGGAGGACCCACACTGTCAAATCACATGTAGGACTCGCCGGCACCCCTGAAATACACGTACCCTGCTGAAATCGCGTGTAAAACTTCCCGCGCACCCCTGAAATACACGCGCCCAGGCTATTTGCGTGTGAAAATTCCCGCGCACCCCTGAAATACACGTACCCTGCTGAAATCGCGTGTAAAACTTCCCGCGCAGCCCTGAAATACACGCGCCCAGGCTATTTGCGTGTGAAAATTCCCGCGCACCCCTGAAATACACGTACCCTGCTGAAATCGCGTGTAAAACTTCCCGCGCACCCCTGAAATACACGCGCCCAGGCTATTCGCATGTGAAACTTCCCGCGCACCCCTGAAATACACGTACCCTGCTGAAATCGCGTGTAAAACTTCCCGCGCACCCCTGAAATACACGCGCCCAGGCTATTCGCGTGTGAAACTTCCTGCGCACCCCTGAAATACACGTACCTTGCTGAAATCGCGTGTAAAACTTCCCACGCACCCCTGAAATACACGCGCCCAGGCTATTTGCGTGTGAAACTTCCCGCGCACCCCTGAAATACACGCGCCCAGGCTATTCGCGTGTGGAACTTGCCGCGCACCCCTGGAATACACGCGCCCAGGCTATTCACGTGTGGAACTTCCCGCGCAGCCCTGAAATACACGCGCCCAGGCTATTCGCGTGTGGAACTTCCCGCGCACCCCTGAAATACACGCGCCCAGGCCAATCGCGTGTGGAACTTATCACGCACCCCTGGAATACACGTAGCCCGCTCCCCCAGGCCCGATCGCGTGAGAAACTTTACGCGAACCCCTGAAATACACGTAGCCCGCTCCCCCAGGCCCGATCTCATGAAAAAGTTCACGCGAACCCCTGAAATACACGTAGCCCGCTCCCCCAGGCCCGATCGCGTGAAAAAGTTCACGCGAACCCCTGAAATACACGTAGCACGCTCCCCCAGGCCCGATCGCGTGAGGAACTTCACGTGAACCCCTGAAATACACGTAGCCCGCTTGCCGTGCTGGTACAGGGTTAGCGCAGCCCTTTGCGCTGGATTGGGGATTTTGATGGCTTTTCCCTGCGCGGAAGGCGTTCTTGGGGGCGTAACTGGCGCTGCTGGAAGGTCGCTGCGCCACGGCTGGTTTTGGTGGCTGGAATCCATGAATACGCTGTGCGCGGAAATGGGTTTTGGCGCACGCGGCTGGTGCAGGGATTCGCACACGCACACTGTGCGCCAGCCGCGTGCGCCACTTGTGCGCTGAATTCTATGAATTACCCCCTTAATTGTTTACTGGTCGCTCTTGGATTACACTGGGTAAGTGCTGCCAATATGCTACACCTCGTATACTCATATACTAAGGGTAATAATTACAACAAAGTATCCCTGTATGTTTATCTGTATAATAGATTGTGAACCATATTTTTATTTTTTCTATCATTGGATACTAGGTTTTACAACCCAGCAATTCTAGGTGAGCCCAATCAATCTGTTTTCTCACTATTTACACCTCACCACACGATATAATCTTCAGTGAATAGGGGCTGTTATATATATCCAATCCAACACCTATGCCCATGAATAACATTAAATGATTTTCACAAATGAATTACCAATCTAGTTGAAAGACTAACTGACTATAATTCACAACCCACTAGACGTGGGTGTTGGTATAAACAAACCACATACAAACAATATGGGCAATAACTATTAGGGTTGTTGGTGCCTCGCCTATTCCTCTTAACAATTACTATGCTATCAACCCTACTACCATTTGAATATACTAACACAATTTATAGAGGATTTGCACTGGACTGTACTACACAGTATTGCAAAGATAATGTCCCTTGTTCCTGATGCTAAGATTCTTCCGAATGTCCTTGTTTGTTTTCCTTTCTATGCTGTACCTGAACCACAATTATGGTATGTATCTATGATTTGTATGAATTGTTTTATATGTGAAATTCAACATGTTTTGATGTAACTCTTTTTACATGGAATTCATACAGCCTCAACGAAGACAAAGTGTTGACACACGTGTTGGCTGTGACTATCCTAATTTTGGAGAAAATGAAATACCGATTTATGGATGTTAATTCAATTATCCTGTTCTAGTGCAATTTTTACAAATTTTTACTAATTCTGACAATTTAGGGTACAACTGACATTTGGCTAAGCGGGAAGCGCTAGTGACAATCTTACACTGTCTGTTAGCTCTGTGGTTTGGGGTTAACCACAGCTCACTAGCCACGCGTCTCTTTAGTATTGTGTCTCAGCGCACTTACAAGCCATTGTACCCCAGCCTTTATATTCTCTGTACCTGTCAGAGCACTTGTTGTCACCAACTCACATTGCATTTGCACAAGTGCACCAACTCATCAAGAACTGACAGTGCACATAGCTATGTTTGTCCACATCACCAATGTCTTCCATCGCATATGCCCAGCATCTGCAGGAGGCTGTTAGCTCGTGTAGATCAGTACAACACACATGCTGTGTACATGAAGGGAGAAAAAGCAGTCATGCATACCCATGCATGACAAACACACACTGTACAGCAATGCACCCCATGGGTACACACCAGCAGCTTCCAGACATGCTTGCCAGTTAAGGGTCTTGGTGTGGAGCTCTGGGTAGCAACTCTCGAGGACCCAGAGATGATGGGATGACATCTGATGACAGCCTGCATGGTGCAACTCCACAGTGGTGCCTGCCTTGAGGGCTGCCCTCACCTTAGCATGGCTTTCCAGCACTTCTCCCTAGTCTTGGTGGAATGGCCTGCCACCCCCTCCACATTGATAGCAGCTGTGATTTGATCCCAGATCTGAAGACATTTTTCGGTCCCGAGCTGCATTGCTGGGTTGTAGAGGGAATAATAAGCCACAACCTGATCCACCAAGATGCCAACTTTAGGCGAAGTTGGACTGTTTTGGGGGTTGCCACTAGATGTAGTGGAGGAGAATGGTGCAGACATGGCAACCCCTGAGGCAGATATGGGCAAGCTGGGTCCATTTAAGGAAATTGAAGGAGGAACTAATTCATTGTTGCCCTTCCCCGTAATTTGAAGACAGCAGGATGTTGTAATGTAAACATAAAAAGACAGGTTAATAATTAAACCGTCTTTATTTTTCACTTGCTTTTCCAGACCACTATCCATATTGGCTCAGAAGCAGAAGAGAGGGGGGGAGTGAGATAGAAGACCACTCACCAACTGTGATTAAATGAAAATAAATCTGCTAACATAACCAACTGTATATCTGTACACCCATGATGAATTTCTTTGACACATGGGATGAAGAATTGTATGAGGAATTAAACATGTTGGGTAGCTATATGAATGTTGAAAGATTGGATGAATGAGTGAGTGTCACTATTTGCACTAGAAAGGTAAGGACTACTCTGTGTCTCTCCAGATTTAGAGGTTGAGCAGAAAGTGGATCCAATGAAGACTATTTCAAACAGTAAATGAAGAAGTAATCGATGTACAGAGCTAACAGGTTGATTATATGTTAAAGTATATATTTTTTTACAACGAAAAAATAAAAATAACTTGTTTGTTGAAAACAAAGATCACCAGAGATGAATTATGTGATGATGCATGTTTTTATATTGAAAAAATAAAGATATATATTTTTTGTAAAAATTAGTTAAAAGTGTTATGTTGAACCACTGTAGTAGCAATATATGAGACTGGGCAATATATGGATGTGGATGTAAAAGCAAGGGACCCTCCAAGCAAAGTTGATGTACGATTTTATTTTTGTTGAAGAGGGCTGTTTGGAGTGGTCCGGATAAATATTCCCTCGAGTCTCTAAAGTGTGTGTGAGCTGGGTCCAGACAATGTGCTGTGGAGCTGTGGTGGTGTTAGAGAGAGGCAGAAGTCATAAATTGCCATAGGAGGTGGTCAGACCCTGGAAAACAGACAATGGCAGAACAGCTGGCCCTTCAAGGTAGTGCTGGTGGGCAGCAGGCATATACACTTTACCAGTTAGCAGCAGATGATGTGTTTTGGAGGCAATACAGGGCAGGAGGAAGCAAAGGTAATGGCATGGATGTAGGAGGGCGTTCTGTGTGCATGTCACATCTAAGGCAGCAGATAACAGAGTAAAGGGCCTTAGTGCAACATGTACATGCCACGCACTACACGCAGCATGCCTGCTTGGCAAATGGCAGTGATGGGGAGATTTAAGAGGTGTGACACACATTACCAGTTGTGTGCGAGAAGGTACAGAGACAGAGGATTTACTGTCGCTGACATGCATTTGTGGGTGCTTCACAAGCCGTTGCCTTCACGTTATGCATGTTAGTGCACAGTACACATCACTGTCTGCCGGGGTTTGCTGCTTTGCCAGTACTCGTGTGAGTTGCAATGACATGCAACACACATATCATTGGACACATTCCCAGTGTCATGCATGCAGATAGTCTATTGTGAATGTGAATCAGGACTCACAGAGAATCACAGCAATGTGTGCAGAATGTTTCAGTCATCCATTCCCTGACCTTGGCTAAGCAGCAATGTCTGTGCATAGACGCATAAGACCTTCATCCAGATGGGACAAGACGTGGATGGCCAATAGATGTATCAGTGTACTACAGTCCACATTTGGATTGTCAATTGAGCAGTGGCCTTGCAAGCATGCCTTGGTCATCTTCTGTGATCCCTCTGGTAGTTAAGTGCAAAATAGAGGCTCTCTTGTTACGCATGGCTTCATCTGCCTCGAGGACTCTTCACTTCCTCATTGTTTATCGTCCCCCTAGGTTTGATCCTACCTTAACTGAAGCTTTTGTTAACCTTGGGCCTCTGTGCAGCTTCAATACACTAACTTGGTCGGCGACTTTATTTATAGGTCTAACAACCACTCTGACAGCGCTGCCACTAATTTTATTGTAGCCAGGGCCAATTTGTGGCTGGCACAGTTCTTTTCGGAACCAACCCATATCCTGGGCAACCGCCTGGATTTAATTTTTGCTAAGTGTAATGCTGTTACAGTTTCTACTGCCCACAGAATTACCTGCTCTGATCATTTTGTTATTCCTTTTGTTCATAGATTTACTGATTGCGCTCTCACATCCTTCAATCATAATCTGTGAAAGCTCAACTGGCATTCTGTAAAACGACCCCTTCTCGCGGACCATATTAATGATCTGTGTCTTTCCACTTCCTGTCTAGATCTCTGTTCTCTCTCCCAGATATTTACCACTGTCGCCGACTTAGTGGCTACTCTCAAATGTATTAGAGTTCATGGTCGGCCATCTGAGCCCTGGTTTAATGACGATCTTAAACTTCTTTGTCTCAAATGCAGGCATGCTGAACAGAAATGGTGCTCCTCCTATTCCTCCTGTGATAGGGCAGCATTTTGTGAAAATACTTCTAGTTATCATCTAGCTATTAACCAGGCCAAACATAATTTTTTCACCCTTCAAATTGCGAATTCCATCAATCAGCCCAAAGAACTGTTCAAGGTTGTCGGTTCACTGTCCTCTAAGTCGTCCCCTGCTGACTCCATTCCCCCCTCCCAAAATCTATGCGACTCGCTTGTTGATTTCTTTTTTTGCAAAATAGGCGATATTCGTGAGCATATTATGCTTGCTCATAGCCAAACTACGGAAGCCATGGTTAATCCCCCGTCACATTGCATTTGTCCAGACTCCTGTGCCTTGATTTCCTCCCTTATTTACCGGCCTGTGACATCATCTCAGCTTTGGAGAGAATGAAATATGCTTTACTTACTTATTGATGCCATTCCTCTTAAAATAGTGAAAGCGATTCTGCCCCTGATTGTTCCTAATGTTATGGCTGCTATCAATCACACTTGCTCTACAGGTATGAATCCTGTCGAGCTTAAACACGCTTTGGTAATTCCTCTGCTTAAAAAACCCTCTCTCGATCCTCTGATTCCTGCTAAATTTGGACCGATATTGCTACACCCTTTTTTCATGAAGCTGCTAGAATCATTGATTGCCCTGTGCTTGGGTGGTTTTGTGAAGACACACTTTTGTTTGATGCCTTTCAGTCAGGGTTTAGACCTAGTCAGGGTACCAAAACTATTTTGCTCTCTGTGCTGGATGATCTGACACTGATTTCAGACCAGGGCGGAGTGGCGGCACTGATTCTGTTGGATCTTTTGGCTGTGCTCGATACTGTCGACCACTCCATCCCGATCAGCCGCCTCTCTGCCGCTGGGTTCTCTGGTCCAGTTTCTTGGTTTCACTATTTCCTCTCTGATCGTTCCCAGTCACTATCTCTGCAGCCCTTCTTCTCTGCTTTATCTGCTTTGGTGTGTGGGGATCCTCAAGGCTCTGCCCTCTCGCCCAGCCTGTTCAATATTTACATCCAACCTCTTGTTGTTCTCATCCACTCCCATGGCTTCAGATGTTACACTTACTTTGACGATACCCAGATTATAGTTTGGCTGCACCCTCTCCTTCCTGCCCATGCCACCCAGCTGAGAGTGTTCTTGCAGGCTGTTGGGAGCTGGATGAGTGACAACTGGCCAAAATAGAATGGAGTAAGTCTGAGGTCTTGGTCTTGAATTCTGCCTCTGCCACCTCCCTTTGGACTCCTTCTTTCTGGCCTTCTTCTTTTGGTTCGTCCCTGCCTTTGTGTCAGTTGTAAAGAATCTTGGTATTAAATTCTCTGCCTCCCTTTCTTTGTCTTCTCAGATCAGCTCAGTTTGCCAGGTGAGTCATTTCCAGCTTAAGATCCTTAGAGAGGTGTTGCAGTTTATTGCCTTTCATCCTCACACCCTGGTGGTTGCAGCCCTAGTTCTTAGTCGTATTGACTACTGCCTATCTCTGCCTATATCTGGCGCAACCATACTATCTGGTACAACACCTACAAATCTTGCAGAATTCTGCTTCCCGGCTTGTCACCAGCTCTCCTTTCAGGGAGCACATCTATCCAGTTCTGTGTGCTCTGCACTGGCTTTCTGTGGCCAAGTGTGTGCACTTCTAGTTTCTGTGTCTTGTACACAGGGATTTTCATTCTATGGGGCCTGAGTACCTGCAGCTTAAGTTTCGACCTTATGTTCCTGGACATACTTTGTGCTCTAGGGAAAGGTTTCCGTGTGTAGATTTTGCCTTCTCACATTCTCTGTGAGAGCTGCCAAGCTGTGGAATGCTTTGCAAATTGCACTTCGGGCCACGGTGGCCCACCTGAAATTCAGATGTGCTTTAAAAACTCTGCTGTTCTGATTTCCTTGCTCAACCTTCGGTGCCTTCTCAGTCTTGTTAGCGCCTGGTTGCCTTTCTGGTGTCAGTTGCACTGTACTTCAGTACCAAAATAGATAACATAACAAATGGATAACATGTCTGTGTCGCACTCTCCTTGCACATGGTTGAGACGCATGTGTTTGCAACCAACCAAGTATCTGGCGAGGGGCATTGTTGCGATGGTGGTTGGATCTATCATGGCAACACATATGCCAGCATGACAAATTGGGTCAGCAGATGTACAGGCCACATGTTGCAACAACACAAGGTCGGAGTGGACTAGGGGCTCAATGATGATGCACAGACCTCCATACTTCCACTGACGGTAATCACTCTGAATCATGTCTGTGTGTATGTATGTACTCTTGATCACACAAACCATGCAATGTTACTCATCCTGATATGCCCTGCCATGGCTGCACAGGTCAATGAATGCCATTCATATCTGCCATACTGGTCACAGTGTTCTCTGTTACAGTGTGTGATGAATGTGTGGCTGGCCATTTTGTGCCTGTATACATTGTAATGCAAATATGCATGTTCTGCCAGGTACTCATACCTCAGAATGTTGCTGTTTTTCTTTGTGCAGATGATGTTGCAGCAGATGCAGAGATGAAAGAGGTAGAGGAAGGTGATTCATGACAGACCACCAGTGAAGGCCGGTGTGAGAATCTCCAGGTGCTGCAGGCACTCCTCGGTATTATTGCAGACTCTTCTCCTGACTCTTCAAACTCCTCCTATAAAACTGCTGAATCAGATGTGGAGGATTCACTGAGGGATATTGTGGGCCATTGAGTCTGAGGAGGTGAACCAGGAATCATGGGGCCAGTCAGTGATGAGCCCTGCGTCAACAGTGTTTACAGCTGCAAGATCGCCTTCACCTGTGATGGAATCAGCAACTGGGTTGTTGTCCAACAGAAGGTTACAGACTGCAGCCAATGACAGGGGCTCCACTGCTATGGGCCTGGACCCCCACATCCCACCACCATAAGCCCTGCACACGTGGTGGGCATGTGCATGACAGACAGTTGGAGTGGGACCAGCATATGCTGCGTGCAACTATCTGACATGGTGAGGTCCTGTAGGAGATGGCCGGCGACATCCATCACCTGGCTGATAACATCTCATCAGCAACTGCACAGGCTGCACAGCATCTGGCCTCTCAGGACCATCAGCAGTGGTTGATGGACACCTTACTGAGGTCACTGCATGCTGAGCTACAGTCCTCAAGGCTCTCCTAAAGACTGGGCATGGAGGCCAACTTCAAAAGCCAGGAGGCTGATCTGGCGTGTCTGCGGGATTCCCTGCATGCAGATGCAGTGGCACAGAAAAAATATCCTGCAGCTGGAGATGATGGTGTCTTGAACCTCCCATCGCCATAACATGGAGAGCTTGATGGATGTACTGCATGATGAGCTGTTGGTTACAAGGTCCCACCTCCACTGGGAGATGGACACATTGAGGCAGAAACTGTCCCAGAACTCTGATGTGTCACGAGTGTGTGCACATGCGGACTCTGTGGCCACTCAGCAGGAAGTACATCAGGACCTCTTGGTCATTAGGTTCCTCATGCACTGGCTCCCACCTATCCTCTCTTTCTCTCTCTCTAGCCACCTACTCTGGGCCTTATTCCTGCTCCGTCCTCTCAGGCTAAGAACCTTGGCGTCATCTTCAACTCCACCCTCTCCTTCTCTCCTCACATCTCTGACATCTCTAAGAAGTCAAAATATCAGCTTCACCTCCTTAGATGTATTCTTCCTTTTCTCACTTTCACCCAGAAGCTCACTGTCTCCAGAGCTCTGGTCCTCTCTAGGCTGGACTATTGCAACAGCCTATTTCTAAATCTTCTTGCCTCTACTATTTGACCTTTACAACGTATCCAGAACAGGACTGCAAAACTTGTCCTTGGCCTTAAGCCAAGGGAACGTATTGCTCCAACTCTGAAATCTCTTTACTGGATCCGCGTGGCTGCCAGCATCAAGTTCAAAACCCTCTGCATCGTCCACAAGGCTTTCTGGGGCTTTGGACCTCTCTAACTACAACTTTCTCTTCCAAAACATCTACCTTCTTGAGCTCACCGCTCATCCACCTCCAACTCTCTTAGGGTCATACGCTTCTCCAAGCAGAGAGTTTGGGGCAGATCTATCTCCTCACCTGGGGCCTCCTTCTGGAACAGCCTCCCCACCGCCCTCAAACTTGAGCAGAACCACCTCTGCTTCCGGAAACAACTCAAAACCTTCCTTTTTGCTTCCACTTTCTCTCCTCCTCCCCACTGCTAATCCACCAGACTTCTCCTCACACTGGTCAACTGGCCACCCTCTGAACTCGGGCCCAGGCTCCTGCATGTCCAGTTGCTCTTTCACTGCCATTGGGCTCCCCAGAACTTAAAGGTCTGTATCTGAAAACCTATAGTCCCTTCTCTCTGCACTTATGAGCCACCTGCTGGCAGCTAGCTGCACTTCACCCTTCCTCTTCCTCCTGGCACTTCTCCCCTTCCCTTTTCACCATACTTGCATGATCTGAAAGACACATAGGGCCTCATTACGACCCTGGCGAAAATCGAAAAACGATGGCGGAAATGCAATACCGCCATCGAATAGCGCTCGGTGCGATCATGACCCGTCACCGCAAAGTACGATGCCATTAGCGACACCGTAGTGAACGCCAACGCTAACTGCACCAAGTACGCGCGCGCGCGCCATGCCAAACCGTAATTACCACCATGGCGCAACGGTACGCGAATTCTGACCCTAGCGGACATGCACCTAACGCCATCAAGCACGGCGGAAAGTACCATTCCGCCATGGTGAGAAGTACGGCATCGCGAACCAACCGTAAACGGCCCTACTGAGTGCCTGTACACCGCTCCCTGGCCACATTGTACAACTCCCCGTAGGTGCAATGAAGTCACACAATGCAACCAGTGAAATGTACTAGTCATCCATGCCTGCCAACGAACAAATGAATCTCAAGAGGGGCCAATGGGAGCTGCAGGGCACAGATGGCACGAATACAGAAGCTATACAAATGGACATGACCTCAGTCTCCCACCAAGAAACGCACGCAAACACAGGCACCTGTGACCAGCAATATTCCGATAATCACATCATTCCACCAATCCACCTGGCTGACCGGCATCTGTTACAAAAAAGCTAATCCCCCGCCCCTGAGCATGACATCATCAAAACAGTCATATTGGCAGCCCTTATCCCTGACCTCACTGGGCTTCGTAGGCAAACGCGCCCAGCACAGTACCACGCAACTATACTCCGAAGCTGGAACCCAATGCAGATCTCCTCACAATACATTGCTCCCCAAATAGGAATATGCCACATCACTTGCAAAGAAGAACGCTACACGGTTCATATCAGAATAGAAATTTAATGCACAACAAATTCACCAAGCCCATACAGCCATTAGGCCATGAACTCCAAAATACATTTCACCATTGTGGGCTGCATCCGCAATAAATGACCAGCTACTTCTTGTGTGACGCCCTGTTCCTTCATGGTACACAGGGGCTACATTCTCGTACGAAAAGGCAACATGGAAGCGCCTAGAACCGCAGGGCCGTCCCAATAGGGAGGCACTAGTCCAGCTGAAAGGCCGAAATGTTGCTCCTAGCCACTAGTACTGCGTAAGGGCATGTGGCCCATTGGCGATCATCCCATAAGATCGTAATGCTGCTCCACTGATTAACACGAAGCAGCAGGTGTCGGGAGTAAAATCCATCTGCAGGAGTGGCATACAGATGGCAGTGGCAAAAGGGGAGGAGATACCTGTCAACCAAATGAAATGAAAAAGAATAGTATGGCCATCAGAACTACATTTGAATTACTCACTTCAATGATCACACCAAATCCACAGCCATATGCATGCTAGCCCACTCCAAAGGATCATCACCACCCAAAAACCACTTGCGAATCATAACTATCTATATCGAGGTGAAAACACTATCACAAACGAGTGTACCTGTGCATGCGTCTGTTAAAACAGAATCCATCAGATGGGATTGGTAACGTGCATAGACACAAGTGTCTGAAGGCGCGTCGAGACAGGGAGGGTTCAACAAGGGCAGATAGACGATGGTCCCACTATGGCAGCTCTGCATCACATAGCGCAGGGGAAGTGGACAGATTCCAAGAAGCCCTGTACATGGCAAACTCTGTATCAAATCATCTGTCCATGCATCCATACATCATTCCCTCATCCCGTAATGAAAACGCCTGTTTCCATACTCACATAACATGTGAAATTTCCATTGAGTCTGTGCGTTATGCAGCCTGCAAAATCCACTGTGCCCCAGCCCGTAATTCCAGTGTTGTGAAGTAACATGTATTTGGGAACGTCCGGCCTCATCGCCCACTTCGCTATTGCGCATCCCAAACTATTCATATCAATCATTGCATCCTCGCCATGGCCCCTGTCCCAAGGACATTGAACAATAGAACGTTATATTTGCAGTCAGACCTGTGGGCATCTCCTCGCCGCTAGCTGAACACCGAAAGCGCCGCCCTTCGAATTCCTCATTTGCAACATCACGTCGAAAAGGCATCTGTGGCCGCTTGAAATCACAAATTAATCCATCTAGTGCGGCTGTGTGTGAAAATGGCAACTGCCTTCACTCACAAATGGGACGCCCCGCCCGTCGGTGAACCTCGGTACAGTGTTGCATGAGGGTCCACCGTTACTCGAGTACTACGTTCCACTGACCCTTCACAAGTCTGTTCGCGACTGCAAAGATAGTATGTGAAACAATGGGACCATAGCCGAATGAACATATCAACCAATGTTACACTGCCATCGGGTACAAATACATGATTGTAATAGCAAGATGCCATTCGTCGAATTGCAGCGTTGTGTGCGGGACGTGCTCGCCCAAAGGGGAGAGCTGCTTGCACAGGTGGAATGAATCACCACAGGTGGAGGCCATACAGCCTGAAAACACATAAATTGCACACCCAGTCTCCTCCCACAACCACACCCACTCCGAAATGCTACCGGCAGGACTAGCTATGTTGGCCCTGGGGGACCTGATAGCACTGCAAGTACTCCAACTACAAGAAGAAGACGAACACCAACTACAACCGGCCGCACGGAGGAGACGCAGGAGGAGGAGGAGGGCAAGGCAGGGCCAGCAAGGGCCGCCAGCACAGCCACTACCACCACGCAGGCAGCCCGCAATCCCACGCCTCCGAGCACATCCGTTCAACCTCACTGATGAGCAGATCCACACCCTCTACCGTTTGGACCGGGACACCATAACCGCCATTGTGGACATGACACAGGCTGACCTTGTCAGCATGATAGATAGCCCAACCGCCATCCCACCCCTACTGAAGGTGGTGTCTGTACTCCACTTCCTGGCCACAGGCACCTACCAGCACACAGTCGGACAGTTGCATGGCATATCACAGCCACTGTTCTCACGGACACTATTGCAAGTGCTCGATGCCCTCCTGCAGCACGCAGACGACTACATCTCTCTACCACGCTCGGAGCAGGAAATTACCAACACAAAAGTGGGATTCCATGCACTTGCCGGCATACCGGGTTGCATTGGTGCCATCAACTGCACCCATGTGGAATTGGTCATCCCACATGCCATGGAGGCCCGGTACCGCAACCGAAAACAATTTCATTCTCTGAATGTACAAATGGTGTGTGACTCCAACAGGATCATTACACATTGTTGTGCCCGATTCCCTGGATCAACCCATGATTCTATGGTCTTGAGGAACTCTACAATACCACGCTACATGGAGCGACACGCAGGGAACAGATCCTGGCTACTCGGTGAGTCTCATTTAATGCATGATGATGTGGGGTATGTGATGCGGCAATGACCTGGCAGGAAGGGGGGGGGGTGCGTACGTAGCAATGGCATTCCTCAAAATTCGTTTATTGTCCACATACAGGTGATGCCGGGTATCCACTGAAGAGATGGCTCCTCACACCAGTCCGGAACCCACGGGACCAGCATGAGGAGGACTACAACCATGCCCACTCACGTACCCGTGTAGTCATAGAACAGGCATTCGGCCTACTGAAGACTCGTTTCCGCTGCCTCAGCAGGTCTGGCGGGGCACTCCTGTACCGCCATGTGAAGGTTGCAAAGATGGTGATGGCATGTGTCATGCTACACAACATGTGCGTACGTAGAAATGTGCCCATGCCCCCTGACGCAGAACTGCAAGCACCTGAAGATGGTCATGATGAGGGTGGGGATGTGGCAGCACCTCAAGGAGTCTGCGAGGCACAGGAGGGCCGTGACATTCGTCAGCATCTCATAGATGCATGCTTCTAGCACTCACGCCTGGTGGCTGATACATGGACACGGGACTCGTGGCACTGTGTGTGTCTGGAACATGCACAATATGGACTGTACGCCTATAATGGCCTCGTACACAAAGATCAATGTCCACACATCTCATTGGATGATCGTGCATTGTTTATGGCATATGTGATATCATGTTAAACACCCTATCGACCCGCCACCCAAGTGAGCCCAACACACCCCCTCCACCCTCCTACCTCCCCCCCGAACACCAGTGTCCAAAGATGCTCATTGTCAGTGGGCAGTCGCTATTGCAAGCCCCCTCTGCGGGTATCAGGGGCACCCCTGCCTGTGGAGCGCAGGTTCCTCCCAGATCTACGTTGGGGGCTGCCCTGGACGGAACTTGCAACGGATGATGTCTCTGCCTGCTCACGTCCATGCATGTCCCTAAGGGTTTGTGAGAGCTCAGTGAGCACACGGCGCACTGCGGCAAGTTCGGCACATACGTCTTTGGACGTTGCATGCAGTTCCCCCCTCAGGCTCTCGGTGCTTCTCTCCATTTGTACTCTCAGGCTCTCGGTGCTACTCTCCATTTGTGCCCTTAGTGTCTCTGTACTTCTCTCCATTTCTGCCCTAAGTGTCTCAGTTGATGTTTCTATGTCTGCCTTAGTGCCCCCACATTCATCGGCATGGTCCTTGAGGAGCATGGCCAGTTGCTGCTGTTGCACGATTACCTGGTCGAGGGACTGTTGCCTCTGCTGGGCCATGGCCATTTGCGGTGGTGTCACAGAGTGGCTGATCACCTCATGTTGCCTTGCCACAGGGCTTGTGGGGGATGGCCAGTCGTCGTCTTGTGGGTGCCCCTGCGTGGTATCCTCATGGTGTACGGGATGGAACACACAGGGGGATTGAGACAGGTCATGGATGGATCTAACTTCGACATCCACGTTTTCTGTGTCGGAGCATGCTGCCATTAATGCAGTGTCACCTATGGTGCTGCTGCCACCAGAAGCAGTGCCTACTGTGGCATCCATTGGGGGGACCTGTGGTGGTGGTGTTGTGGGCATGCTGGCTGCTGGGGTGCCTGTTGGAGTTCCCTCCTCTGTGCTGCCACTTGATTTGTGCTGCTTCCGTGTCTTGATGCGTGCAGCTGAGGTGGAGGGTCTTTGGCCGTTGGTCTTGGCCCTCTTTGCAGGTGTGCTGGTAGGGGTGTCCTGGAGCTCGTCGTTTGGATCGGACCCTGTGGTGGAGTAAAGGAGGGCGAGCGTTATTAATGGGTCTGTGGGAATTGGAATGGCAATGTATCACATGCATTGGGGTGGTACCTGAGGGTGATTTGGGTCGGGGCCTTGGAGGTGGTTTCATTTGTGTGTGGAGTGAGGGTGCAGTTGTTTGGCAGCCTGCAGTTAGGGTGTGCCTGCTGCACGTGTAGAGGGTGTTTTTAGGATTTTTAATTATTTATGTATTTGATGTGAGTTTTAAAGTGTGCTATCAGGCCTATGTATGTGGACGTTCTCCTGGACATGTGTTACTGTTGCACTATGTGGGCACGTGGTAATTCACATGATTGGACATTGTGGTTTTGGCATTGTTTTATTTGGGACACCTACCTGATTCTTCGGATGTCTGCACTCCTTTCTCCATCCCTCCGACTCCCTCTATGCTCTCCATTCCAATGGTGGAGGCACAGATTTCTTCCCAGGGGGTCAACTTGATGGGTGATTCCGATCCTCCCCCGGTAGCTGTGGCAATGTTGCGGTTGGCAGAAAGTATGCTACGGACGCGTATCCGCAGGTCGTCCCATCGCTTTCTGCATTGCTGTGGGTTGCGGGGTGCGGTCCCCACCGCACTTACCCGCTGTGACACCAGGGCCCATATGGCCTTCTTGTTCGCAAGTGCCGTCCTGGTCATTTGCGTGGAGAAGACGGCGGCAGCATTCTCCTGGAGGGTCTCTGTGAGCACGGTGAGTTCCTCACGGGAGAAGTGGACCTGCCGCTTGCGATCGCACGCTTTCTTCGCTACTTTTCCCATTTTTCTTGGTTTCACTAGGGTGGATGACGGGTTGGGATGTGTCTCAGGGTAGTATTTTTAATGGTTGTGTGGAATTTGTGGTTTTATAGGTGTACGGCGTGATGTTTCCCGTTCCGGGACCATGCTTTTACTTCCGTTTCCGTATATTTACGGTCACCGTACTTTCCGGTTTGCGCTCACTGCGGTGTCCGCTAAGATGGGTGGCGGTATTGCACCTAGGGCGCCGTACGGCGGCGGTGTGGGCCGTTTTGGGGTCATTTCCGCCATCGGGGACTTTGCACTTCCGCCATGGCGTGGTGCTCGTGCCCGATGGGTCGGAATGAGCCGCACTTTGCTCCATCGTGCAATGGCGGAAACGCTATTTACGCTATGGCGATCCGGTCGGTTGATTTCTGCCAGGGTCGTAATGAGGGCCATAGTCTATTAAGATTATTATTTTGTCCTCACTTTGTTTCCCCCTCCTTGTCTTGTCGTGCCTAGAAACAATTGTGTACTGGCGCGTTATAAATGGAACAGCATATCATATTTGTGTCACGAGTGGCCCTGGTCAATGAAGATCAGGCTTTGGCGCAGCATGGACAGGATGCACCACCACCACCACCACCACCTGAGCATACACAACAGGGTGGCAGTCCCAGACCGCCCACACCACCTTTCCTACCTGTGACCTGATGTTCATGAGCCCATGGAGGGGGTATTATTTTTACATTTTTCTGTTGACTTTGTCCACTTATGTGGACACGCCCTCCCCCATTGGGTGGACACATTTATGATCCCCCTTCCAAGACAGACACTATTCAGTTTTTGTCACCTTTTGAGATGTGCTTTTGCCCTCCTTGGTGGAGGACAGGAATGCAGCCATGTGCAGGGGAGTCAACTGCCATGATTAATTGAACTACAACATCCTCACACATACAGGTACACATTGCAATCTTCATTGATTCATTCATGTGCAGTCTGCATGAATAACTCCTTTAGATGGTCCAATGCAATGTCCTAGGCTGTTACAGGTATATTGCCACATCCAATAACAGCACTATCTGAGAGGTCCACCCAGCACACTTTTTCCACCTGATTCCCCATATCCTCTGCTGGACGCTGGCCATCCATGCCCCAGTGCAGAGGCACAGTGTTAGGTAGAGGTGGTGAGGGAATCACAGCAGAACATCTCTGCCAACAGGTAAGGTTTTTCAATGTCAATCATGTTCATGGCTGGTGATGTTTGCACCCAAACACTGGCATGCAGTGACACATGTAGGATTTGAATGGATCAATGCTAATGGTGACTGTCACTGAAGATGTGTGTTGGGACATATGTCTGTGTGTGTGTGCATGTCACCTTGATCATCCATGCATGTGCTTTGGGTTTCTGGTTGCACTTCCACAAAGGACAGCAGAATCAGAAGGCTGTTCTGCACTCATCCTCTTTGACCCCTCGGCAGCCCATGATGCTATCAATGACAGCATCCTCATTGACACTCTCTAGGCATCATGCTTCACCTCTTTACCTCACTGACCACTCATAAATATTCTTCCTGCCACCCTTCTCCTCTCTCCCCTGCCCTGTTTCTGTTCACTATCCATCCAACACTTCAACCTGTGCCTGAGCCCCCTCTGACACGTATCGGCTCACATGATGCTTCCGAGATCCACAAGACACTGGCTACTCCTCATCCTGACCTCACCTTTGGCCGCACATATTCACAACCACTGCCTGAAAGCTAACAACCTCCTCCTAAATCCTGGTGGAAGTGGAAACCTGATTTGCAGTAATATAGCACTCTTCCACCAACCCGCCCCCTTGCTGTGCTCCTTAGACCATATTCCCACAACATCCAGCTCAGTGAAGAACCTGAGAAGCACCATGGATTCTGACAGAACACTCTATCACCACATGAACACTGCTTGTAGATCCTGTCATATACACCTCTGATCCTTTGCATTCCTATCCTACCCTCACTGAGACATCACAATGTTGGCTTAATGCTCTCTCACTTAGGCTACTCTTATTCCATTCACGTGGGTGCCCCTACCTATAAGCTCAGAAATCTTCAACAAACACAGAACAACACAGCCTGCATCATCTTTGCACTCACCCCAGGGAACACGGACTCCTGCACTCTGGTTTCTCCAGTGGCTTCTGATTGTCAGACAAACCACCTTCAGGGCCATTTAAATCACCAACTGTGCCCTCCACAAGATGTGCCTTGACTTCCTCCAACAATGACTCACAGGCTACCAACACAACAGAAATCTCACATCAGGCTCTGCACTCCTCCTTGTGACTCTGTCCTAGAATTCCACTCGAATTGTGGGTACCTCTTTCTCCGTCCATGCTCCCACACTCAAAGAATCCCTCCAACTCAGCATCTGCCAAGTGGTGGACCACCTTAACTTCCAGAAGGCACTCAAAACCTAGCTCTTTCCTTCCCAATGTCGGAAAAAGACCACACCCCATGCAATGTCCAAGCACAGATTTCCATGCTCGGGAAACCCTCCTGGCACATGTCAGTGTTGTCCTTCATGGCATGCCTCTTTTGGTGAACAGAACTCCTGCTTTTTTTGGCCTGCAGGGTGCCTGGCCAAAAGGAGTCCATCAGATGAGCAGATGAGTTGCACACAGATGGCAGGCCAGCCTGCCCATATGACTCTGTCCCTGCACTCCACAGGGCCGATTTAGCACAATTGAACCATTGAGATTTTTGCTGCTTGGCACATGTGGACCCCTGACTGCCTTTACCTGTGTACCATATACTAGTCACATGTTGTTAACTGTTGGTTTTCTGTATGTTTTCTCCTCTACAATGTCTTGCATGACTTTTCTTTCAGAATTATTGTCCAAATCTTGCACTGTAAGTGACTGCACTGTATTTGACTGTGTATTGTGGGTGCATGCCTGTGAAACTTCACCCCCTCCCCAAAGCATTGGTTCATCTGTTGTGCCTGCAAGCTTTTGCACTACACCCTATGATTCCCGCCCCCTTCCTGGGAAAAGCTCAACCTGGGGGTGGGCTCTGATTGGGGAGGAGAAGATAGCTGGGGAGTGATGACCTGTCCATGAACTATTGTGCCCAACATGGTGGTAGGTGGGTAGGGCAGAGTCTGGAGTGTGGTCCAGACAGCCTCACATGCTTGGCAATTGGGGAACTGGGTCTCTTTCTAGGTTGCCTGCCCTGGTGTGTTGACCATGTGGGTTGAGGACTGAGAAGCTGAGGTGTCCGGTCCACTTTAAGATATGCTCTTATTTTCCCTGTCTGCCCTTGAACCTCTCTCCCTATTGTACCTCCCCCACCTGTTTGGCCCTTGCTTCCTTCTTTTCCTCTCCTTCTGTCTCGGTATAACTCGCTTCTTCAATTTTCTCAGTCCTCACCCATTCTAACAGGCCCCTTCTCTCCCCTCATCTCCCCCCCAGCAAATATCCTCTCTGCTCCCGACTCTCTCTCTCTCTCTCTCTCTCTCTCACTCTCTCTCTCTCTCTCTCTCTCTCTATCTCTCTCTCTCTCTCTCTCTCTCTCTTTCTCTATCTCTCTCTCTATCCTCCAGCTCCCCAGTATACTCTCTTTCTCCTATCTCCCCAGTCCCTCTTGCCCTCTTTCCTCCTTTACTGGAAATTGAAATTTAAAATTGACAGCCATACAGACTTCCAGAGGAGGCGTTCCGTCTGATAGTTCTATGCATCCCAATGGTGCTGGGCAGCAAGGAACCACAGGGCAGGGGCCACAGAAGTCCTGTATGCAAGCCAGGAGCACAGGGGTCAGGGATGAGGAGGAGTGGCAGAGGTGCTCGGGCCAGGGCACATTTGTGCTTTCCACTCCAGGGAGGGACAGGGACCATGGCAGGATGCCCTGGGTCCACTGCTGGCCAGGCGAACAGTCAACCCGCGTTCAAGCCAGGTGCCCAGGGGAGGGGGCAGCACCCAGAGCCATCATGGAGCTCAAACCATGGCAAGAGATAGCTCTTTGAGTGAGACTGCTGAGCAACCCCAGCCCCAGGCCTCCTGGCACAGAACCACCCCCTCTGCATGGCCCCAGCAGTGAACACCAAGGTGGTTTTATGGTGCGGGGGGTGCCGGCTGCCTGTACCATGGCAGTGCAGGCAGCTGCCAAACACATTTGAGCTTTTCATTGCCAGCAAACTGCAGGCATGCAGAGGACACTGCTCAATAAACCATAAATGTCAAGTTTTAAATTTTAATGCATGGTTCATTGACCAAGTCCTTGTTTCATTCTGCAATGCGTGCCTATGCAAGCAGGTGAGGAGGTTTGAGCAGCCCTGCCCAGGCCTCTCCAAAGGGCATGGTTTAGAGGTGTTTCAGCCAGTGCCCTGGCCATCCAGGGGTGCTAACCCAGCCATTGTACACCTTCCTCTGATGCAGTGTGCCATCCACGTTGCTCAGCATAATTCCTCACAGGGGATCCATCCCATTCTGGAAGGCATTGAGGGAAAGGCCTTGGTGGCCAGGAGTGCTACTCCACCCTTTGCTGCCACTGGGTAGAGCACAACTCTGAAGTTACTTTGTTCCATAAGGGACATCTCAAGGCTGTCCAGTCGTTTTTCTTTCACACACAGCATATGAATGCATGCTCAGAAGGTGATTATGGTGAAATTCTGTGGATGTTAGCCAGCTGTGTACTTTGTGCAGGTTGGTTCAAGGTACTCAGGGGAGCAGAGAATATGGGTCATTGCTGGTGGGATATGTTCACTGTGTTGGGTTATTTCATGTGCATTGGCTTGAGGTGAGGTGGTTCAGCTGCATGGGTGTGGAGGGTGACATGGAGATGGAAGTCGTTGATTACAGTTGTTGCATGAAACTCAGGGGGGCACAGTGGTGGTGGTGCGGGCAGGGATACTGTCACTGTGTGGTTTTTTTCAATGCATTGGCCTGAGGTGAACAGGTACAGCTGCATGGGTGCGGAGGGTTACATGGCAATGGGAGTCATTGTTTTCAGTTGTTGCATGGCACTCAGGGGGGCAGAGGGTAGTGTCATTGGGTGCAGGGATGTGTGACCTGCTCTAACCATGTGTTTCCCTTTCTTCTGAGGCATTCTGCAAGGGGAGATGGTTTCTGCTATGCAAGGACATAGGGCTGTGGCATGCCTGCATGCCACACCTTGGCAGTCTAGGCAGGTTTCGCCACCTACAGAGAAGTGCATTGCTACATGACTAGGGACAGCTGGAGCAGACTCTCAAGGGAAAAGAGCTGATGTGAGATGATATCTTTTTTGATTTGAACTTGCACTTTTCTCAGTATGTATGACTATTTATATGGAGATGTGTTTTATGAACTATTTGTTGGCAGGGAATGGAGTTGCCACTTCACCTGTATATTAGAGTGAGACATTCCTAGGGTGACAGAGTAGTCTTCACAACTTTATATGCTGTGCCTTTTTATTTGTTTTCCTGCGTGTTGTTGGGTGTCTGAGTGCACAATTATTTGTGGTGAGCATGTGAAAGTGTTAACACATTTCATGAATTGTGTTGTGTGCTTTTGTGTGAGTGACAAGGATACTGTTGTTTTCACTTGCTATGAATGTGTCAGTGGTTTGTGCACTTGATTTGATTGCTATGGACACACACACAGCTTGCCTCTACTAGACCCACATTCTCAGGTTATTGTTATGGAGTAGGTGAATTAGCCCTGAATAATCATTGAAGGGCACCAGGGATGTGGTTTCACTGTGTGTGTTCCACAGTGACTGCTATTCAGGTTAAGTAAGTTTGCACAACCTGATTCTGTGCTGTAATTGTGCCAAGGGGAAGGGTGGTGCCTGTGGCTGAGGGCGATGTCCCTGCTGCAGCTCGCCTAGTATGCCATGCAGTGTAGCAACATTGTGCAGCACACAAGATGCCATGATGATCTTGCATACCACTGGTGGGGCATATAGTTATGCGCCACCAGAGTGGTCAAGGGAGCGGAAGTGTGAATTAAGCACTCCGAACATGTGCTCCACTATGCCCCTACTGGCAATGTGTGCTGAGTTATACCTTACCTCAGCTGGGATGGCAGGATTCCTGAATGGTGTGAGCAGGACTGGTGAGAGTGGGTAGGAACTATCCCCTGCAAATGTGGAAATGGTTGTTAGCAATGATGGTCATGGGCTGTTATTCTGTGTGTCATGTAACTGCTTGCATGTGCGTGATAGTTGATACTCACTGAAGAACCAGGTTTTGCCAAAGGTTCCTGATGCAAGGGCCTTGTAAAGTGGAGAACAGTGGTAAATGAAGCTATCACATGTGCTTCCTGGGAAATTTGCATTCATATCCATGTTGACTCCTTTCTCATCGCAGATGACCTGTGCATTAGTTGAATGCAAATGCTTCCAGTTGTGGTGCATTTCCTCAGTCACTCGGGGGGCTGTAGCGCAACATGAATAAATCAATGTCTCCTAGTACCAGTGGTAAGTGTGCTATGGCATAAAACTCCTGGCACACTCTCTGCCTTGCCTGTGGCCTGTGTGGCATGAATATGTGCCTACGCATATGTGATGTTATGCAGCAGAATACCTGGTGTAGGCACCGGAATTGAGTGGCCTTCGAAATGTCTCCAACAATGGCAGAGGTGTGTTGGAATGAGCCTGTAGCCACAAAATACAGAGCTGTCAGCACCTTTTCCAGCCAGGGGTGTGAGTGCATGGTAACAGATAGTGGATGATGCAAGGTCGTCCTCCCACACCCTGACCAGGTCTAGTATGACATGGTGAGGAAATCTGTACATTGCATACAACTCATCATCTCGCATTCCCAAAAAGCATTGTGCGAGGATGGAAAATTGTGTCCCTCACCAACAACCTCCTTCTTCCATGAACATGTACAATCGCTGACACTACAGTGGGATTTCTCCTGCAGATGAATGTTTGTAATGGGGTGCATTGTGTGCTTTTATATGTGGAATTTTTGCTTTGTACGTTGTGTTGTGTATCATGTAGTGTATCCCACAAAGTACTGAGCACCACACAAAGTAGGTAAGGACCTGCACGAAAAGAGTGCAGATCCATGCAAAGACCGATCCATGAATCGGCAACATGCTGCAAAGTGCACTTTTTCATGCAAAGTGCCTTTGTGTCATGGAACACTTTATATGACACAGGACCTTTTGGATTAAGGTGAGAAGGTTACATGTAGCGTTCTTGCATGGGTGTGTGACGGTTTGAATATAGCCAATCAGATAGCATTACAGACATAATGATAAAAAGGGAAGAAAGACTATCCTATGCCTTGTTGTCTGTACAGATACACAACTGTTCGCGGACAGACAGCACGTGCCATTCAGGCACTTTTGCTTAACATTGGTTGGCTCATAAAATTAGGACGTCTGTTTGTGGAAGAGCAGTTCAACTAGTGAGTACAGGGCAACAATTGCTACATTTGGTGTTTGAGTTGTTAAAAGCATGAAGCTCAAACAGAAGCCTTTTTGGATCATAGGAGATTTGTGGGTTTATTGGCTGCAGATATATGCAAATCAGCTTGGTATCTCACATAAACTTCTCTGTGAAATATTGGAAGTGATATGGTATGGAGTTAAAAGTATGAAGTGGAATCAAATGTTACCCATGTGTGAAGATATGGTGCATTTGAGACATCCAGAAATTATTATAGTAAATTGATGAGTCAACAGTTTATGGTATGGTATGGGTTGTAGTATTTTTGCAGTTTTATATGAAAGATATATTTCCACAAAACATGTTTTTCCAGAAACTACACAGAGACAAGTGTGGAAAACATCTAAGCTGTTTTGTCTGCAAATCGAACGGCGGAATGTGACTAAATCTATATATGTGCAGTTCTTGATGCCATTGTGATTTCATCTTTGATGTCCTGGGTGTTTAGTGTGAGCAGTGCATGTTGGGCAGCTTACCATAACTACTTTGGTTTTTCGATTTTGCCTTGCAACCATGACATCCCTTTAACAAAGTTGTTTCACGGAATTTTGTAGGTTTATTGTAGGACAAGTTAACCACAGTGTCCCTTTAACAAAGATTTTCCAGCAAAAATATATATGCATATATATATATATATTTGAAAACATTATTTTTAAAAGAGTTACGGTTCAACCAGAAGAAACTGAAAGTCTACAAACATCTAAAATAATAACTTTAAGGTAACAACATAATAAACGTTATCAATAAATCAAAAAAATATTATATTAATATCCAACATAGAGAAATACCCCATCTTAAAAGCTGTGCAAAATGCGATCAAAGTAAAACATTTTAAAGGTATGAAACTGTCAATGTACACATCCGCAGTTTGGCATGAACAGGTGGCTGCCTTAAAATACTACTATGAAATGTACTTGTTCATGCAAGCGTTCAAAAGTTATCAAGAAAAATCAATTTCTAAAATTCCACAGCCGACACAACTGCACATACCCACTTCACACACAACAGATGCACCCATCCACACTGCATACACATTACTACATACACTAAAGAAAGTAAATACATAATTCAAGCAACAATATGCAGCCAACGTTATCATGACCACACACAACAAACACACTAATCTCCACTGTGTACGAATTACAACATACAATAAAGTAAGGAAATAAATATCAATGTATTAACAAAAAACAATAACCATTCTCTATACACAAAGAAAAATAAAGCAGCACATTACTGCAATATATTACTTAGGACTTCAATAATATTGGCTAAAATAAACGATTCCCCTGATTAGTTAAACAAACTCCAGGAACTCTAAAAATAAATTCATTTTGACTTTCTATGTTGCGGTGAATTTTGTAATTTAGACCATGTTGAACTAAAGATTTACCCATTCATCAATTTACAGTGATGTGCACATGATTAATTTTTCGATTATTACCATTTCCCTGCATTCAAATTCTATTTTCTGCCAAGCATGAAAATAAATTGTTGGTTTCATGGAAACAATCTTGCTAGGTGTATCAAGTCAGTTTTCATTTAAAAACATTAATCAGTTCCTACTACGGTATTTTCCCACTGTCATAATACAGAAAAGGTTTCCCCTTTATGTCGTTCCATTTAGCAGAGCGATAGCCGTGCCATTCCCCATTAATATTTCCGAATGGTAGGAAAGTCAGCACTCGTCTCACATAATGTTCAAGCCAGAAACTCTAGTAGCCTGATTCATGGAATTATTTGCGTGAAAAATGCAGATTTGCGTGCCTTTCTGTCCGAAAATCCCTATACTTAACATCTGCGTTTTTCACGCAAATAATTCCATGAATCAGGCTGTCGGTGTCATCAATTTTCAGCACGGTTTTTCCCTAAATGTAAAGAAAGAAAATATATATTAACAACCATTAACATATTTCACACACATATACACACATGCATGCATGGAAACGTTGTACAACACTTACTTGTTCCATTTGATGTCTAAACTGGACCAAAAACCGACAACTTTTTTTAACATAAGCACTTTCAATTACCATGCGTGCGTTGAAAAATACATGCGTAAAGAAAAGTATGAACATACAATACATATATGTACATACGAAATGTAAACTACAATCAAGTTACTTTACAAGCGCATGCACACTTTGCATTATGTACTACTCATAGGCATGCATACATAATGCAAAATACACTTATATTGCAGATGCATATAATTATTTATTTATGTATACTTTAAACAACTACAAATAACACATACACACCATATTTGTGTGCACACTTACCTGGTAATCCATTTGCAAAAAAATGTGCCGTCAACTTTAAAAATACAAATTACTACTAACCACTTTTATCATTCACAGACACATGCTCTAACAATTAGTAACAGTGCATGCTTAATTTCCCGATTACTTACCTGTAATATTCATTACTCTGACTCTGGATCTTCCTCGTCACAGTCCTTATTACCTCCCACCCTGCCTGTATTTTAGGGAGAGCTTGGAGAAAACCAGACTGAGGGAAGGAGCGTGAGGGACCTTATAATATTGACTAAAGGAAAGGACCAAACATATGTAGGTAGGACTAAAACAATCCTGAGAACCCTCCATTTTGATGTGGAAAAGGGTAATTTGGACAGTCTGTCTGGAAAGGAGATGCCTCAATGAGGTACGGACTGTGAGGAGGAAGCCAGACAATAGGGTAATGTAAACTACTTCTATGTTGCTATAGTAATCCCCAATCACCATACAGAACTTATTTTACAATTAACACACATGCTGTTTATGTTTTTAACCATGCCCAAGTGTGAATCTTTTCAACCCAGCCTATCAAGAAAGTTAAACACTTCAATTGAAGACAGTCACCAGCGTGGATCCAAAGTTAATATAATTTACAAACATTACTCAATTTTTCATTAAAATGACAGCTAGTATTATAAATGATGTTACACTTTACATTTTCTATTTTCATACTTTAAAATAAATCATGCATATTTTTATTGCGGAAGATTTGAAAATGTCAACCTCTCCTTTAGACACTTCTACAGAGCAAGGTTAGTAAAAGATCTACATTTACCAGTGAATGCAACAGATACCTATTTGTGAACATTGTTGAACAATAAAAACCTGCCATTGTAGATACTGATTTAATAATGCTGTATCTCAATAAATATTAAACTACAAATACAACTGTATGCAGTCGCCTATTATTTAGTTGTTCAACAAATTAATCAGCTACATAGCTTCAACACGTGGGCACACTTAATAACCACATATTACGGACACTTATTTTTTTATCAAGTTTCCTCGTAATTCAGTTACTTCTTTTGTAATGCTATGTAGCACTAAATATTAAATGCAAATACTTATGTATGCTATAGAGTACAATTTCCTTTTACACGCTTCAGACACTCTATAGCTTCTACTGGTGAGTATGATAACTATCAATTAAGCACATATAGGGCCCGATTCAACCTCTCCTTTAGACACTTCTACAGAGCAAGGTTAGTAAAAGATATACATTTACCAATGAATGCAACAAATACCTGTTTGTGATCACTGTTGAACAATACAAACCTGCCATTGTAGATACTGATTTAATAATGCTGTATCTCAATAAATATTAAACTACAAATACAATTGTATGCAGTCGTATATTATTCAGTTGTTCAACAAGTTAATAAGCTACATAGCTTCAACACGTGGGCACACTTAATAACCACATATTACGGACACTTATTTTTTAATCAAGTTTCCTCGTAATTCAGTTACTTCTTTTGCTATGTAGCACTAAATATTAAATGCAAATACTTATGTATGCTATAGAGTACAATGTCCTTTTACAAGCTTCAGACACTCTATAGCTTCTACTGGTGAGTATGATCAATTAAGCACATATAGGGCCCGATTCACAGAGCATTTTTCAATGGTATTACACCATACTAAAAAGTTTCTGTGAATCAGGCCTTTAATAATTAATAAGTGTCCTTACAGTTAATAAATACCCGTGTGTTACTAAACAGTTCAAATAACATAATTAACGTACAAGAAACAAAACATTTGACCATTACACAATAATGTACAGCTTCAAAACTATACACTTCAAATTAAAAGCATATTCATGGATACAATATGTTATTTTTAAAAGGCATCTTTATTGGGCACTTAAGCATTTGAAAGTGATTGAAATATTATTCAAATATACCTTTTTATACACTTAGGGGCCAATTCATGGAACAAATCTGCACCGCAAATCATGGCGCAAGCTAGCGCAAGCGTGAAAAAGCATGCGTGTGTTTTCCCCGGGATGTGCGCCAAATCCGTGCATGGTGCACACGGGCGCACACGTCATTGCAACATCCAGAACGCCGTGCGCAAAACATACAGCAAAAGTGCACAACGTCAGCGCACACACCAAAAAGGTGGCGGAACACGGGGCGGAAAACACAGAATGGGGAACAACGAGTGAAAAAGAAGGCGTAACTGGGGAAGCACTGCAGGGAAATACACGGAATGCACACACGCCCGCGGACAACACGTATTCATGGAATCGAATATGGGAAACCCGCACACGCCAAAAGACGTGCACAGGCTACAACACGCCCCCCATACGAAGGCAGGTCGGAAGCGTCCCCGCACAGTATAAAAGTGCGCACAAACACCAAACACTTATATACAGCTACAATGAATGCCCCATTTGTCACAGCAATGATCTTGGACGCCGCAGGAGGAGGAGAATGACCAGGCGCCAAATTCTTTTGACCCTGGACCAGCCTTTTTGGGATGCCTGATGACCAGGTCTATGGCAAGTATAGGTTTCCACCTTGTATCATCCTAGACATGGTCACTTAGTGGGAGGATGACCTTACATCACCCACATAGTGCTCCCAAGCACTGAGCCCCTTGGTAAAGGTGCTCAATGTCCTGCATTTTTTGGCCACTGGGTCATTTCAGCAGACAACTGCCATAGTTGGGGGCATCTCACAGGCCACGCAGTCACGCTGCCTACACCAGGTGTTGGCAATCATGACTGCACGCCCCTCAGTCCACAACACATATACATGCCTAGAACACCTGCACAAAGGCAGGCCGTGGTCCAGGACTTTTACAGGTGGCACACTTCCCCAAAGTGCTCGGTGCCATAGATTGCACCCATGTGGCCCTACGTCCACCTAGGGCCACTGAGCACATCTATCGAAACCGCAATCACTGGCATTTCGATCAACGTACAGGTTAAATGCGATGCCAAGGGAATCATCACCTCTGTCTATGCAAACTACCCTGGGTCTACCCATGACAGTTTCATATACAGAATGTCTGCTCTGATCCGGGACCTGGAAGCTGGGAAGCATGGCGACACATGGCTCATTGGTGAGTACAAATGTCTGTGCACATGCATGCATGTCACACACAGACAAATACACAAACCCAACTAATGACAACCATCCTCATCTCCCCAGGGGACAGTGCCTACACTCTGAGCAACCACATGACGACGCCAATACGGAACCCCACCACACCAACCCTGGTAACATACAACGCTGCCCATATTGCAACCAGGGACATAGTGGAGCGCGCATTCGGAGTGCTCAAGTCACGCTTTCGCTCCCTTGACCGCTCTGGTGGGCAGCTATCATTTGCACCCCCAGTAGTGTGCAGGATCATTGTGGCAGCAAGTGTCCTGCACAATGTTGCAAAGCGGCAGGGCGTACCGGTGGACATGGTGGTGCCCACATCCCTAACCACAGGCGCTGCCCATGGGAGGGGAAAGGGCACATGGTGAGGCAACCCGGAACCAACTTGTGGCCACGTTTTTCACCTAAACTCCCACCCCTGCAGAGTGCACACAGGCCTAGCACATACCAGGTGACAATCGATGATGACAAAGAGACAGTCAACTGTCACAACCCTACCACTCTGAGAATGTTGCCACGGAAGTGCTACATTGTGTGCATCACTAGCTACTTAAAGATAACCAATCCTGTGTGACCAAAAGGAGCACATGCAAGGTGTACATCACACCACCCTCTGAAAAACAGGCCATGACACCCTTGTCTGCCACACCATGATATGCCATGCAACAGCAAAAGATCAAACCAAAAGGCCAACACATGACCAATTAGATACAAAGTGACACGTGATAAATGGAAACAGGCCTGAGACAATCACACCTGACATGGAATCTGGTCAAATGACTGACCAACAAACCCCCCCACATACAAAGTCATACACAAATGCATGCCACCAGCGGTACCATCAACAAAAGACAGAATGCCTGTTGGCATGCACATTGTCGAAGCCAAAATCGCAAATCCCTAACCGTGTGCTGTGTGTGTCTCCTACAACACCCCATCAGCACACAGCACAGTGAGCAGCATTTCTGTTGGGGATACACCTTGAGCATCATAAAAAGGACAATAAAAAAAAACATTAACGCATGTACACAATCCGTAAATGGTAAGTGATCATGCGCTGCAGGGACACAGCATGCCAGAGACGGCAATCTGTGTGCACGTGTGGGCATGGAAGGGTGGTTGTATGTGTGGTGGAGCATTGTGTAAGTGTGTGTGTCAGTAGGGACATGCACGCAATACATGCATATGAAATCAAGTGACCCTCAGTGTCCTGTACACATCACATATGAACGTTGCCCATGTGTACACCCCACTATGTCAAACCACAACAATCCCCTGACACCTGAAAAGTAAAGCCAACACAGGAACAGCCATTGACCAGCAGAACACATCATGTACATAGTACCCCACTATGAGAATGTCATAGAGTGCACAAACACCGTAGCCCAAGCATACTGTCCCACGACAAAAGGCCCTCTCTCATTTACTCATCACCATGACCTTCAGAAGAACTGTTTCTGGGGTCCGTTGCGTCCTTCCTCCTAGTCTACCTGGCTTCAGGATCCCCATACCCCTTGGTTTCCTTGTTCTACACTATGTGGTAATAGGGCCCAGCCCCCTCAGAGGCCACCTTGACTAGTAAAAATACCAAATCGCAGAGAACTCCAAGGAGCCAAACCTCCAAACCAGGGAAAAAGCCCGTAGCCCACAAAAAACCCTGGAAGAGTCTCCAGTAAATGACTTAAAGTTGCTGAATATGGGCAAGCACATGTCCAAGCAGAATGATAGAAGAACTACCAAGGTAGCACAGTTGAACAATGGATCAACAGGATGGGTAGCATTTTCAGTACACAATAATCAATAAGAATGCATCAACTGATGGGTAGTGTCACAGCTCCGGTATCCAGGTGCAGGAGTGGCACAAACCAACCACCCCCTCCGCGGTCTGGGCGCCTGCAAGGTCAAACTTACACAGGCCTCCGAGACCCCAGCGGGGAAAGTGGGTCAGGGATCCATTGGTTGGATAGGCATCGGTATTCAGGATAACTGGAAAGAGGGTCAGGAGAGGGGAGGTGGATGGGCAAGGGAAAGTAGGCAAAAGACAAAATCCTACTATTGACAATTACACATCCTCAATGAGATAAACCATGTTCCTCATGCACATTGTACAAAATGGCTCAAAGCCAAGACAAAGAGAGACTTATCTCTGGAGTGAGTGCTGGCCTCCTGCCTGCGCACTCTCAGGTCTGGTAACAGGAGCAGTTCAATGCTGCAAAGAGAGCGTGAGTTACTATGCTGTATGTGTTTCCCCACACACATAACACCATTCATGCCTCAAACTTAGTGACTCCTCCCCAAACAAGCACTATTGTCTGTTGCTTCATTCCTATACTTTTCCTTGCCCCTGTGATGGTTCATACACTGTTAATGCGTTAAGGCAGCCACACGTGGCCCCGCGGTAAATGGAAGACCATGTGGTAAGAATCACACATGATAGAATGATCCTTAGGTGACCTGCTAGAGGCGTGTGGCGAGGTGCGACTTCAGTACAAGTTGCGTTCTGCCAGCCGTGGATTTCTATAGGTAGCGTACGTGGCAATTTGCATATGCTAATGATATGCAAAGCACTCAAGTTTGTGCGGTGCCCCCCTTGCGCTGTATTGGTTTGTGTCTCGGAACGCTAGTGCGCTAATAACTTTGCTTCTATGGAGCAGGGTGGACTCAAGGACATGGCTGATGCCCCCTGCGTGTCCCCTGACAACTGGGAAAGCTTCTTGCCATTTTGTCCTTAGCGCGGCTTAGCTGTACTGTGCGCATCTTCCCCAAAGCCTGGCCAACCTCCCCAACACTGGCGCAACTTAGCTTGCATGTGTGAGGGGCTTGGAGGAAGTTCGGCTGGGGCATGGCCCCTCGTGCTGCTCACCTTGCTTGGAGCTCCTGGAAACACGTCTGCTTCTGTCAGACATCTGAGCACAAGCCCCGTGCTTCTGCTTAAGCGCACATGCTCACGTGCGCCCTACCCAACGTGGCAAGGGTTTAGTAGTTCTTGGACCAGTGTCTGCTGGCAAAGGTAGTGTGGATGCTTCCTTTCCTGGAGAAAGGGCATAAAAGGCATCAACAAGTCTTGAAAGTTTACTGTGTGTGTCTTCATGCTGGTTGTTAATGGGCCATGTCTGAGACGTACATCCCACCTACTCCCACACAACCCCAGGTTCTGTGCCCTAACAGGTAGAGCTGGAACTTGAGTCGAAAATAACCAAGGAGGTTGGCACAACAGTATGGTTTAGCTGAAACCCAATCAATCATTGATAGTGTGAACAAAGAAAGGCAGAGAAGGCAGAAGTCTTGAAAGGCACAGAGAATGTGAGATAGCCGGAAACAGCTGACAGCAAGTCAAGAGCCACAACAGTTGAATAGCATTGATAAAAGCCACAGCCAACATAAAGCCATGGATGTAATAGATGAAAGACAGGAGGAGTGACAGAAAGATGTTGTTGAACAGAATTCCACATAGGCAAACCTAGGCAGTGTAAGAGTAGGTGGAAATAACAGCCCAACAGACAGGCAGAGAGATCTGCATCAAGGACAGTAGCAGGAAGAAGAACAGGGACTAAAGGCACCAGAGTGTCAAAAACAAGTAAAAGAGCAGTAGTCGAGCAGGAAAACTGCGCCCTTAGGCAGCATCAAAGTCCAAGAGGGAAGACAGGCACAACGTGCCGTCCAAAGCGAACAGAGCGTAGTAGTAGAGGCAGACTTCTCAGGTGAGGACTGGACTGTGACTTGTGCCTCTTGGGTCACATTCCTAATGCATCCTCCTTTGCCACAATCCCCAGGGGCTGAACTCAACATGCACCAACTTGACATTGTCAACATCCGGCCCCCTCCCACCATCAGTATGACTCTGACAGGCAAAGGATGCAGGCTACTGTCTACAGCATGAAGTGCACCAAACACATCTACAGGCAAGAAAAGAACATACATCACAATAAACATCAATAAATGGACATATCAATAATGTACTCACCAAAATTGATTGCAGACATGCCGTGGATAAAACATCCATAATCCCCACTGGTTGTGTTAACACAAGTAGTACAGCAGCAGACAGGCCACAGATATGAAGAAAGTCCAATGCCCTTGTGTAAATGGTTGTAACACCGAACCATCCTTGCGAGCCCTTGGATAGGGGAAGCAGGAGTGGCATATGTGAGTCAGGACCCCAAGCTGCAAACACATACACAAGATAAGCTCGAAGGGCCAAGCTGGAACAGACAGTGGATGCTTTCAAAAGCCACAAAAAACGACGCCGTCACATGAAAACACCATAGACAAGCAATTTTAAACTATATTAAACTAACTATAAAAATAAAAAATGGCCACATACGACCCAGGGGGGGCACCCAGGAGAGGAGAGGTACAGGGTGCACCTCAACACCCACATGCAATGATGTTGAGATTAAAAAAAAAATCTCCATGGGCTCAACACCTGCACGGCCCGACCTGTGTAGGAGATAAGTCGTTGTCCTCCTCACCCTCAGACTCAAAAGGTGGACGTGGCACAGTACCCTGACCACGCCTATGCGTAGCTTGCCCCTCGTTGGCAGCAAGTCTGCGGGACCAGTGAGCTTGGTTTTGTGCGGCGATGACACATAGGTCAGCATGCAGAAAATTGTGTGATACGCGTGCTTCCTCTTGCAAGGTAACACGTGTAACACAGAGTTCTTCCTGCATGGCCTGGCATGACATCTGGAACACCTCCCGGCAAGCAGGTAGCTCAGCCGAGATGGTATTCTCAAGTGTTCCAACCTCTCCTCTGTCCGCTGCCTCTGGGACATCAAGAGCAAACCCAGAGTAGATCAGAGGGAAGCATGGTCTTCCCTCAGGGCTTCCATGTGTGCCTCTGCGTGAGCAGCAATTGCTTGACGCAGAGACACCATTTCAGCCTGGCGTGCCCTGTCTGAGGCTGCCATGCCCAGCCTGAGCAAGCGGGCCGTGGACCGTGCCGCCCGCTGCTGGAGATCCACCTGCCTAGCACGGGGGAGCACGGATTGGGCCACACGTTCCATGCTCTGAGTGATATTATCAATTGCTGCCTGCTGTTGTTCGGAATTGGCAACCATGGCTTGCTCCCACTCAGTATACCCCGGTGGCGCACGGCCACCGCATTGCTGGGCTTGGCACCCGCGAGGCCCAAGGAGCCGCGGTCCTTGTTGTGTTGGCACCACCTGCGGCTGCAGGACTACATTCCTTCGTTGACGTGATACCCCAGGCACATCAGCAACTAGTGTGGAGTGTGACCGTGCTTCTCGATCCACCACAGGCGGCGGTCCCACCACCGTCTGGCCCCTCAGTGCAGGTGTCGCAGACAGAGGAACGTCCACATCAGAATCACTCACCGTTGATGAATGGACATGACGCGCATTCAACTCAACATTGTCGTCAGAGTGATCATCCGGGCTAGACTCATTGCCAGCCCTAAACACGATGGTCTGGAGCACAAGTGGGTTCTCGTGGTCTACCACCCCATAATCCCCACTTGTGCCGGGTTGCTGGTGTGATCACAACCCTGTGTCTGGCATGACATCACCATCCTCTGCCTCCATTGCATCATCATCTGAAAAGTGGAAAAAACAAACATGAGTACACATGTCAGAAGCACATAACCCACACACACATAGACATCACATTGAAAGCCAACACATGAAGCAGACATGTCACACACAAATGAGAACCTGGCATGCTTCCAGTTGCATTGATATGCAAACACATCCCAAAAGCAGAAATGGATGTGTCTAAATAGCAAAGCCTACACAATTACAAAATGTAGTATATCACCTCCATCAGACACCACCTCGGTCAGGCATATGTCACAGGCAGAAAAGACAGACGGCAATAAAAGGAGATGGCACATAACATAAGCATGTCTGAACTGCAAATTGACCACAGCTGCAAGTGAATCCAAACACACAATGACACACGTAATATGCATGTACACATGCATCACTAAACCATCATCACCAATATCTTCATCCATCTGCAGCTCGGCCCGTACCGGGTGTCATGGGCCATGTAGATATAGTGAATGTCCCGAGCAAAGCAAGGGCCTGCAACCAGGCATGAGGGACCATAACGCCCAGTACAGTCCGAGATGCAGGCCATGAAGCCTCCAGAACACCCCTCAGGGCCTGATTGAGCACATTGTGCTATGAATGTGCTCTATTCCATTATTCTGTGTGTATATTCTTCACAGCCAGGCCCCACCATATTAGCTAAGTGGGCCTGGGCGTACACATACTGCATAACAGTGCACCTTCAGGATTATGCCAGTTGAACATAATGTGCGCAATGCTGAAATCTCACCAACATTAACGTCAATCAACTACATATTAGTCAGTCAACAAAAAAGCTGCGGAAGACACATGTGTAAATGAACACTTTCACACACACATAAGTGAGTAGCCGCAATGTTGCACTACACAACGTTGAAGCAGCTTGCATATGTACATGTGAAAGCATTCAAAAACACCCCTTTCCCTGTATTGTGAACATGAACAGCATCCAATACAGCAAAGCAAGCAGCTACAATGCTGCTTGCTTTGATGTATGTGAAAGTGTACACATACACAAGTGAAGGCAGCTCTACAGTCATTACAACCCGATTGGCAGGCCACATTCAATCTGCCCCCTATACCAGTTGGTATAGGCCGCAGATTGACCAATCAACTTTGCTAAATACCCACTAGGGAGTTCCAATACTGAGTACATGTGTCACAGGATGCACCTGTGCCCGTGGCATTCATGACAGACAAGGGATGAAAATCTGACCATACATGCCAGGTCCCTTTGACATTGCAGCAGTGAGAAGGCATGTAGAACGGTGTAACACGGCTCAGAAGTGGGTTGATGAAGTGCAAACCGCCCCCCCTAAGTGAAAATGCAGGGAGGCATTGCATGGCAGCGAAAGGGTGACCAGAGACCTGTATTGGCAGACAGTGTTGACTAGCGTCAATTGCATCATCTGAGTCAATGACAACACAGCAGATGAGAATGGGACAGTAAGCAGGACACATGATGAACCCTCAGTAGTACACCCATGTGTGCAGAAGCCACTACACCAGTTGAACAGAGTCAGGGGGCCTGAAACAGGGGGAGGCCTGTGTCCCACACAGACTGTGACACCCTAAACATGTGCGTGATGCAGGACAGAGCCAGAGTGGGCATGGAATGGATGATCAAATGCCATTAAATGTATGTCATCCTGGACACGTACTACATGATTATCTGGGCAAGGACACATAGGGACATGCATGGAATGCACATGGAGCATGAATGGGCACTCATGTCCCTGCAGAGCATCTGCCATATGCACAGTCCAAGTGAGACACCCTGCATCAAGGACAAAGGATGTACCCCACTGTATGTGTCTGGCAGGTTGGCAGTGGGAAGTGTGCATGTACACAGGAGCGTTGAACAGGCCATTGCAGTACTCCAACATGACACCCACCAGTGCCATGTTAAAATTGGGGTGCAGGGGGGGTGGAGGGGCAAGGGAGCATGCCTACGTGGAGTGCCCGCATGCAGGCAGAACACACATGCACATCCGTCATGCAATGATATAGTCCCAATGCTGAGTGGAAAGACACCCCAGGCTACATGCAGAAGGGCCAGTGAGCTGGAACATGGACCGGAGGGGCAGCCGGGTGACTAGCATGTGAGCAGGGTGCAGGTGCGGTGATGAGGACAGTCCCTGTCTGCTCTACATGTCCAGCATCCTGCATTGCAGGCACGCATCTGTGAAGCATTGTATGACTTGCACATGAAAACCATGTACACATAGCATGTAGTGGCAGTCAAGCACAACACATCGCACAAGCAAACCACACATGGTCTGGACCAACACGCGACAACACTCACTAGATGGGGCATCAAAGTCCAGCATCTCTCCCACTCCTTTGTACAATTCTGTCAGTATGAACTCCACATCGACTGACTCGTGCAAAGTGAGCTCTTCCTCCTCAGGTGGTGGCCCACTGCCATTCACCAGAGTCATGTTGTAATTAGAGGTATGCTTTAGCTTAGCAGAGCGTTGGAGGTCATCCCAACGCTATTTGCACTCCAGAGCTGTGCGCACCTCATGTCCGATTGCACTGACACCCTCCGCAACATGCTTCCAGTGGGTGAAATGCTGGGCAGCCGTAGTGTGACAATTCGGGCCCACTAGTATATCCCAGTCGTGTCCCGACACGTAGTCCACATGGAAGTCCAATTCCTGCCTGCAAAAAGGCTTCTTCCTCGACGTGCTGGAGGCCGGCCCATGTCTTGGGTCCCAGCCTTTGCTGCAGATGCAACCTTCCTCCTCTTGAGCAGTGGTCCGGACCCTGACTGGCAAATGCTGCCCTGATCAGTATGGGCAGTGGCGCTGGTGGATTGAACCGAGGGAGTGGCAGGTGAAACAAGGAGGGAAGCCCTGACTTGCATCAGTGGCTGCTGGGTGCCCTTGAATTGACCCTGTGCAGCAACATCTGCTGTGCTAAAGTCATTGTCCGGGACTGTCCTGGATGGTAGACTCACAGCCGGGATGGTGTCGGCTGCATCTTCCCATGCACTTGCCGACACCCGGCTGCTCGGGGCAGCAGATGACAATACTGCCCCAGGGACATGTGCCTTGGTCAGGGCAGCCCTGCGTGCACTTACCGTGTGCCTCCTGACCTCCTGGAAATCATCTTGGGACTCTTCAGGTGCCAACGCAGCATGCGCTGGCCGACCCTGAGCCTGGGTTGTGTCCACAGCTGCACCTACAGCTACCACTACCCTTCGGCTCTGGTAGTCGATGAAATGGACGGCCGATTCACATGTGCGCCAGTGCCAGATGAAAGAGCTGCATCTCCCGGAACCACATGGGGTGGTGGCATGACTGCACCAATACATGGCACAACATCATGCTGAAGTGGCACACCCCTGCCTCTTCCCCCTCTGCAGCCACCCTGGACACCCTGGAGTCCCCCTACTCCTTGGCCACCCCGGCCACGTCCCTGACCATGCCCACCACGTGGAGTACGCCCAGCTGAGGCACCCCTCACCTTTCGTGGCCTCCCAACCATGGCACAGGTGTAGTAGTGCGAATGGGAGGTGTACACGACAATTGTCCTGGGCAATTGGGGTGAAAGGGGTGGGATACAAGATGTTAAAAGCACAGCTGTGCACCTGCAAGGCTGTATGTGACCCCGGTGATAAAGTGACGGGTAACGCAACGCTCAGGCACCCCAAAACTGCAGTAAAACTGTGCACGCAACCCCCGGTAGCCGACGTGAGTGGAATTAACCTCCTGCAGTACGCAGTGGCACCCAGGGACACGAAAAACACATACACGTGGGACACGCAGGCTACTATGACCTCGAAAACAGGTACGCAATACACAGGGGCACCCGCAGTGGGAAAAATAGTCTGCGTGACTCACCGTCTGACTAGCGTGATAATGAAAAACACGCGTAGCCACTACCCCCACCAAAAGAAGAGATACGTCCTTGATCCGCTGTGAAGTTGTGATGGCGCGTGAAACAACCAGAAGTAGCAACACACACGTCGGTCTCCATGAAAGGCACGTACAGCAAACTGCTGGCCCCGCTCACCTTTAACCCATGCTGAGGGAAACGCCCACGCGCATCACGTCACGCTTAGGGCCTTTCCTCAAATTACACGCATTAACACGTGGACATGCTGTTTTTTCACTTGCTGAATCACTATGCACCCGTGATGAGGGAAACGCCTGCGTGTGTTACATCACAGACATGCTTACGCGCTAAGGTCCTTTCCTCGAATTACACACTGACATGCTGTTTTTTCACGTGCCAAATCACTCTGTATCAAGCTGGCCACGCGACAACACACGGAAGACCACGCTCCTGACCAGAAGTCCAGTTGCTGTGACCACCCTGGCTGGAACAGAAGACTCCCGACTGAAGTTCCATTGCTCCACAGCCCAGCACCATGACCCAGTTGCCCACCCACACCTACCTCAGGGGTTACCATGTTGGGGCAAACACCATCAGAGACTACTGGCGATCCCCAGCCAGAGAGGCAGAGGGCTACCAGATTCAGTGCTGCAGAAGTTGGTATCCTGGTGGAGCAAGTCCTAGTGCATTATGATGCCCTCCACGGAAGCAGACACGCCGACAAGGATGGACGTGAGGGGATCTGGAAGGACATTGTGGCTGCCATCAACATGGAGGGGGTGGCAGTCCGCGACATACAACACGTCCGGAAGCACTGTGAGGACTTCAGGTCCAGGACCCGCCGGGTCCACCTTATCACCGACAACATCAGGGTCCTGGAAGGCATAACTCAGCACTTCATCGCCAGATCCTCGAGAGGCAGAGCAGTCCGGAGTCGAGCGGTACGTGTCTATGCGTACTTATTGGACACAGTGCATGTTGAGGTGTGCCAGGAGTGTGCAGCTTGGACATATGTTTGGAAAGGCCCATGTATGGATGGGTATGTGCAGGGACATGACCGTGCTGCATGTGAGTCCTGTCATGTGTGATGCACATCAATGGTGTATGTGTTTGAAAGCATGATGCACAACTGCATATGGAGATGCACACATGTTGGCATTTCTGTGTATGTACTATGGCATGGTTGGGGTGTGACACATGGATGCTGGTTCCACCTTCATGTACGTGCACAGCATACATGTGCGTGTGTATGTTTGACATGTGTGTGACTGCAAAATGCCATGGATGCATGTGACAGACATGTAGGAACCCAATTGGCAGATGTGACATAGTTGCTGATGATTGCTCTGTGACAGGCAGTGGATATGTTTTGAAAGCCATCCAAAGAAAGAACTACACCCCAGACAATTTGAGTACCTACGAAAGAGAGGCGTTGAGAGTTTTGTGTGATCGAAGAGACATTACAATCAAACCCGCAGACAAGGGGGGTGGGATAGTGATTATGTCCACAGACGATTATGAAAAAGAATGCACTTGTTTACTGAGTGATGAGAATTCTTATCAAAAACTATTGCTAGATCCAACATCTAGACTAGAAGAAGAAATAAAAAGTTTGACTAGTCACGCAGAAAGGGAAATGTGTATTAGCAGTGAAGAAGACCGTTTCCTGAGAAAAAGCCACCCCAAAAAGGCGGCTTTTTACACTCTCCCAAAAATTCACAAAAGGATGATTGATCCACCTGGTAGACCAATAGTGGTGGCCATAGACTCCCTCCTGGAACCTCTCTCGGTATACATGGAATTTTTCCTAAAACCTTTTGTGGCACAAATACCATCATATGTGAAAGATTCAGGAGATATGATCAGAATAACACATAACCAGACAATAGAGACCAACGACATCTTGGTCACAATGGATGTAGAGTCTTTCTATACCTCCATTCCCCAGACAGAATGTCTAGAGGTGTTGGGCACAATCCTGAACAAGAGAACAGAACCATATACTCCACCTACAGAGTTTATACAAGAATGTGCACGCATTGCGATGACCGAAAACTTTTTTCTGTTCAAACAAACTCTCTTTAAGCAGAGAAAGGGAGTCAATATGGGGGCAACATTTGCACCAGACGTTGCGAAATTGTTTATGGCGGATTATGAAGAGAAATATATCCTAGGTGAACACAGTCTTTTGAAGCAACATTGGGGTCTGTACCAGGGCCTTCGGGCCTGGTACAGATACATTGACGATGTATTCTTGATATGGAGAGGAACTAGTGAAACCCTGAATCAATTTCATCAATGGTTAAACACATGCGACAACAACATAAAATGTACTGTGGAATGGCACAAAACCCACATCAACAGTTGGAGACCACATTTTTTCGTAAAACCACTGATAAGAACACGTTATTACACTATTCTAGTTTTCACCCAGTGCGTCTGCGCTAGAATTTACCCTATGGGCAGTTTTTAAGGATACGGAGAAACTGCACCGAAAAGGATGAATATAAAAAACATGCAGAGGATCTGAAGGGAAGGTTACTGAACAGAGGGTATCCAAAGAAATTAGTCAAGGATAATTTGAAAAGAGCCCTAAACAAGAATAGAGACGAATGCCTGGTACCAAAAGAGAAAAAGAAACACAAGAGATTAGTGTGTGTTACAACCTTTAATCCAATAAGCAATGAAATTAAAGGAATTGTGAATCAAAACTTGGATATAATCAAACAACCAGGAAGCCTGTCGAAGAAACCTATCTTTGCTTTTAAAAAGAATCAAAATCTGAGACAACGTCTAGGGCATACATACAGAGATTTGACCGTAGAACAAACAATACTGAATCAATGGGGATTACCCCCAGTTCGAGGCCACCACAAATGTGGAAACTGCGTGTCATGTCCATTATCTGAGACAAGACAAGAGTTCAACCATGGGGCTATTAGATGGAAAATGAATGCACATACAAACTGCCGCACGAAAAATGCAATCTACATCATTAGATGTCCCTGTAATCTCCTGTATGTGGGCAAAACAACAAGAGAGATTAGACAGCGCATAGGTGAACATCGCAGTTGTATCCGGAATAAGGTAGCTGAAAAACCCCTGGTGGACCACTTTAGTCTCAAACAACATAAAGATACAGATTTGAGATGGTTTGTGTTACAAACAATAAAAATTTCAAAAAGAGGAGGAGACATATCCACCATGCTACACAAATTGGAACAACAATGGATATATCGTTTAGACACAGTGAGGAATGGCCTCAACCTTTCAGTTGATTGGGGAGCACTGATCACACATTAACGAATGAAATGTGGAGATCGTGCTCTGTTTGCACTACAGCGCATCTCAGAATTGGAGACTCAGATCTCTTTTATTTTTCGAAACAGTAGGCAGTCAGTGTCAACTTATCCAGGAAGAGAGTTTTTTCTCTCATCTTTGATGGTTACAAATAAAGGAATGAGTCCTTTTTCAGTGTTCAAACACGGAAGATGAGCGATAGTCCCCTTTCTGCCTCCATAGATTCGCGAACATAAAAAAACACGCGAGATAGGCACTAAATCGGCGCCGGAAGACGAATGCGACACAGCACATAGATAGACTCTGTTAGCGGAATGAATCAGGTAAGCAGGAGAGGGCGAATGGCAGTCCGGGAGGAAATGAGGGAAATATAGAACAGAGGGAGAGGGTCCAACACCTAAGAACCTTAAAGATAAGCATTTGACACTATTTAAACTAACAAAAAATGCTCTTTAGGGCTAGCATTGAAATGGGAATTAGCAGAGAACTGAAACAGAAGAAAGTGGTGACAAGCTATAACAGAAATGTCTATTTCTGAATAGTTACCTAGAAAGATGTGTGTATCATTACGATATAAGTTTGTAAAAAGGCCAGTTATTCAGTCAGCTTCCCGTAATCTATTTTTTCAGATCCTGCTGTAGGATCATCACCAGAGCGGTACTTTGTGGCTGCAGGTGGATAAAAACAACCCCCTGTATAAGAATACGTTACAACAGGTGTAAGTATTTTCAATCCACCACTAATCATAGTTTTTCCACTTCATTATGTATAAATTATGAAGAGTATCAATGAATCCCCTTTTCCTTGTAGGAGCTATTTTGCAATCGATAGCCCTGCCTAAAACATGAAGAACCTCTCTTGAAGAGTCCATATTAAATATATGGAATACAGCAAATTAATTTGAGTAAGTACATGAATGAAATTATGTTCAGTTTGGGTTTATTTGCATCTTTTGATGTGGACAGATTAGAGTGGCCATTATGCAATGATGCAGATAGGATTAAATCCGACAATCAATTGAATGGGTGTTAAGAAGTTCATCGCTCATTAATATTGATACTATGATTACTTGTTAGAATCATTTTTTCTACACATTTAATGTGACGTGAATAAGAGGGAATAGCTTATAATCATGAAATAGAATATATGAAAGTTTGAGTGATGGTTAGTCAGGTCTGTTGATATTCTGTATTGTATTTTAAGTGGTGATATTCACCCTACTTGAGGCTTACGGGAACAAGGATACTCCCGATTTTCTGTCCTGAAGAAGGTTGCAAGATCCAAGGGGCTACGAATGTGGATGTCCCGAAAAGATCACCGAAACACGTGTAGACATAGGCCTGTGTGATTAGAAACATGAAGGCAGTACCATCACAGGAGTGGATAGAGGACTTTTTTGATCATTGTGCAAACAAAAATTGGAGGCTGTCCATGTAGGAGGCCAAAAGACAAAAAGATATATATATACTGTGATAACAAAACAAAGAGTGGAAAGATTGGTAGGAGTGCATCAGTATGAATGCTTGATGCAGATATTTGTTTGTTACGTTTGATTTTATATATTTGTTATGAATTTTTGATATGAGAATAAAGGTTTTTAGAAATCAACAAATGGAACATTTATTGGTATTGATAAATAAATAAATGTTGTGAACAGCAATTCCCTGTTCTGTTGGTCCGATATTATATTATTGTTAGGCGGTGGATATGTACAGATGCATGCCTGTCTGTTGGCGTGTGTGCATGTGTTAGGCACTCCCCATGTTGCTTGTAACGTAATGCCAACCTTCAGATGTTCATGCTGTTGTGTGTGTATGGATGATGCTGCTTGCTGCACGATTCCTGTTAATTTGTGCATGTGTGTGGGTTCAAATGATATGAGTGTTGGGCAGTGTGATGGTGAAGTTTGACACTGACACCCATGTGGAACTGTCATGTGTGTATCCGACCATTGTACAGTGCCCTGATGCATGTGTTCTGTCTCTCCCTGTCTGCAGTGTTGACTGATGAAGAGGGCGGAGACAGTGCTGTGGAGCACAGCGGCAGGGATCCCACTGCCAGCCGGAGACGCAAGGCCCAGCTCTCCTTCCACGTTGCCGTCTCTTCCGGGAGTGAGGAGTCTGGTGCCGCGTCCAGGGCTGCAGATGCCAAGGGGAGGTCCAGGAGGCGGAGGTTGGAGGTGGACTCCTCGGTAGCAGTAGGGGCAGCTGAGCCCCCACAGGGACCCATGGAGGAAGATGGAACAGAGTCATCCAGGTTGGTGGGGGGTTCGGTTGAGGAGGAGGCCGTGGAAGGCCCACGCACGGGGCCTGGAGGAGAGGATTCCACTGGTGCTAGTGGTGCAGTCCAGGGGCAGGGACAGGAGGCAGCACAGGCCGCCGCGGAGGTGCCTGTGCCTAATCCTGTCCCTGATCCTGTGACTGTATCATCTCGCACCAGCACGGATGCCTTCGTCCAGACCCGTTTACAGAGAGAGGATGCGCAAACAACAACTGGCCTTCCTCTCCCTGCGGACGTGGCAATCCGTGACCGGATTGAGCCTGTCCTAGCTGGGGTGGCGTTGCGTCAAATTGGTATTCGGGATGACGTGCAGGGTTCTCGTCTGGGCAATGCATGTCATTTCGAATGCCTCTTTGACCGCGTCAGCCTACTAGGACAGGTCACCAGCGCTGGGTTCCTCCATGTGCTGGATCTTCTAGCGACCCCCTCCTCAACTGAACCCCCTATGTGCCAGTCGTCCTCCGTCCCATCTTCCTGCCCGAGTATCACCTGGGCACCCTGTGGAGCTGCCCCAAAGCCAGCGGCCAGGCTGGTGGAGGACACATCCCTGCCACAGTCGGGAGTCGGAGGTCCAGCAGGGGTGGCCACCCCACCAACTGGACCCCAGCAAGAGGAGGACGTGCAGGCATCAACAGGCAGGGCACATGCACGGCAGCAGCAGGCTCAAGGTGGGAGCGATGATGGCTCGGGGCCGTCAACATCACTGGGGCAGGTATCGGCTGGATGGCAGGAGGACCCTGGATTGGGAATGTCTTCCGTGTGGCAGCGGTTGGGCCAGCTGATAGATGCGGAGCGGCGGCGGGTGGAGGAGGCATGGTTCACTATGGTCAAGGTGGAGAACTCCATGCGCAGGGCATTGAGGCGGGCTGAGTGCCTCGAGGCAACTCGCAGGGAGTTGGAGGAGGCCATGGCTGCATCCCTGCGAGACCTCAAGGCCAGCGGAGAGGCCCGCCTCTGGGATGTTGAAGAGGAGTTTGATGATGCCCTGGCCCGGAACATGAAAGAGTGAGCCATAGGACTTGCCCGTCACCTTTGTACATAGTTCTTTAGGGTTAGGTTTCCTTTGTTTAGTATTTGTTTTTGGAGTTCATGGACATTGCTCCACTTTATGTATATAGTTTTTTTTATAGGTTTTTTGGTCGCTTTCCTTTTCTTGTAGGATCATGATCCTTTGGACTTGCATTGTAACTAGTTCAAGACTTGTTCATACTTTCGTTATTTGAACTTTCCATGGATCAATGGTTTTTATTTTTTTTAATGTACTTTATATGGACAATGGCAATGGACCACTTTTCTAGTTTCCTATTGTGGATTTGTGTTTTACATTGGAATTCTTTCTTTTCATTTTTTTTCCTTTCATTATTTCTTGATTTGCACATTTGATTTTTCATTTTGTTATTTCATTACCTTTTTCAATACATTTCATATTCCTTCATTATTGGTGTGGTGTAATGTCATTGGTTTTGTGCATGTCTCTATGAGCATTGCCTCAGTCATGTGTTGCCACTGTGTGGCTCTGTTGTACACTCATGCATGGCCATGCTGGTTCTTTTGAGATGCTCATGGCATGGCTAATTTGGGAGTGGGTGCAGTGGATGGTTGCGTGCTTGTACTGGGGGCAGGAGGGATTTGGGTTGGCATTAGGGCCATGGGTCTGTTTTGTTATGACATGTTGTTTGGTGGGCCATCTGTCGGGCCTGCTGACAGGTGCCCATCACTCGTGCGTGGGGGACATGAGTCGGGGCCTGCTGGCAGGTGCCCGTCACTGGTGTGGGTGGGTGGGGGACATGAGTCGGGGCCTGCTGGCAGGTGCCCGTCAATGGGGGTGGGGTGGGGTACATGTGTTGGGGCTCCCAAGTTCATGGTGCCATGTGACCTGCCTGTGGGGCATGCCCAGGGGTGATGGGCTGCCTGCGAGGCATGCCTAGGAGTGTGGGGTGGTCCCCTGTGGTGTAGGCTGCCTGCGGGGCATGGGGAGTGGGGGGCACACCCGGGAGGGCACACACTGTCAAATCGCATGTAAAACTTCACACGCACCCAGACCTATCGCGTGTGAAACTCCATGTGCACCCACGGAATACACGTACCCCGCTCGCGCCAGGCCTTTCGCATGTAAAACTTCACACGCACCCATCGGAATACATGTACCCCGCTCGCGCCAGGCCAATCACGTGTAAAACTTCACACGCACCCCTCGAAATACACGTACCCCGCTCGTGCCAGGCCAATTGTGTGTAAAACTTCATACGCACCCCTAAAAATACAAGTACCCCGCTCGTGCCAGGCCAATCGCGTGTAAAACTTCACACGCACCCCTCGAAATACACATACCCCACTCACAGCAGGCCAATCACGTGTAAAACTTCATGCACGCCCCTCGGAATACACGTTCCCCGCTCGCTCCTGCAAAAACACGTGGAAAAAGTCCCCCCGGTGGAGTGGGCTGCCTGCGGAGCATGCCCAGGGGTGATGGGCTGCCTGCGGGGTATGGACTGGGGTGATGGGTTGCCTGCGGGGCATTCCCAGGGGTGATGTGCCAGCCACGTGTGCCACTTGTACACCAAATTCTATGAATTACCCCCATAATGTAGTGTTTGTAGCACTCTGTACATTTCATAAACTTTAAAGCTTTAACCGGTGTGTATATTTAACTGTACCCTTTACAAACATTTCTCAAATGTTCATAAAAATAACCAATAGTATTATAAATAATGTTCAACTTATACAATGTCTAATGTCCTACCTTAAAATAAATCATGTAAACATATTTTATTTCAGCAAATTTCAAAATGTCAACCACTCCTTTGGACTGTTTTACGACACCAGGTTAGTAAATTAGTTATTATAAAATCTACATTTACGAGTTAATGCAACCATTAATTTTATGTGGACATTGCTAAACAATAAAAAACGACTCCTTTAGTTACTTATTTAATAATGTTTTATCACAAATAATATTAACTACACATACACATGTATGCAGTAGTGTGCTATTGAGAATATCAACTAATTAATACACTTTATACGCTTCTCTGCTTCAACTGATGTGTACGTTTAATGACCAAGTATTAGGAACAATTAATTTTTAACAAGTGTTATGGTAATTCAGTTACTTCTTTTGTAATGTGATATAGCACTAAATATTAACAGCAAATATAAATGTATGCAGTGGTGTACTATTTGCTTTATACGCTGCTGACAAATTATAGCGTCGACCACTGTCTAAGCTCAATAGCTATCCATTAGGCACATTTCATATTGAACAAGTGTGCTTGCTAACTACAAAGTAAATTTGGTCACACCTACTGTACATACAACGTTCCAAACATACAATTATGTACATCTTCATGAAGCAATTCAAAAACATTCTGCTCTTTACAGCCAAGTTAGTAAAACAGAATGAATGCAGAAGCATACTATTAATATTTTTAACCAGTTTGTACACTTTATATGCTTCATAGCTTTAACAGGTTTGTATGTTAAACAGCACCAAGAACATTATTAGCCTACAATAAACAACACATTTAACAAACATTACACATAATGCACAGCTTAAATAACAGTATGCTTCACATCATACCCGTTTTCATGGAAAAATTATGTTACTTTAAAATGCATCCTTTTTGGGGACTTCAGCTTTTTAAAGTGTGTACCGTTGTCGAGATGATATACCTTTAAAAATTACTTATGTGATTCCAAGATGCCAACAATGGTTAAGGACGTATATTCCTGGAACAAGAAACAAGCCTGCCTGCTAATTGGAGCAGGCGGCTGGGCAACAAATGTGAGAGCCCCTTTGACGAAGCAACAAGCGCAGGAGCTGTGAGCATAAGAGTTGGCTTCTCCCCCATAATGTAAGGGGAAGGTGCAGACGACCTACGGAGAGGATGGGGCTTTGCCTGCACAGGCAGACGACGGGAAGCAGCAACTGAAGGACTCCACTGGAAATGAAAGGAACAGGCCATTGCAGTGAACATTCCCCCCCCCCTCTCTTTTTAGAGTCTGGAGAGAGTGCCAATGGTGGCAAGGGAAGGGTGGCTGCCGGATCCAATGTGAAAGAGGTGAGCAGGGTGTGACCCCCGTGAGGAGCGCCGGTGAAGGAGGTGGATCCTGATCATGACGGACCCTGATCGTGGATGGCGGATGGAACATTGAGTGTCCGGGGGAAGGACAAGACCGGGCCTGGATATAAGGAGCAGCACAAGGGCAGGAGAGATCCAGGCTGAGGGACGGTTTTTGGAACTGCGACAAACCTAGAGCAGGGCCAGACCAGAGGAGCACCGTGGCTCTGAGGGACAGAGAAACTGTCGCACAACAACACTCCAGGTCCCTGCTGGTACAGCAAGGATGATTGGAAGAGGTAAACACAGGATAGACGGACGCGAGGAGACATATGGTGAGCCCTGCAGCTGTGAGGCTATTTAACCCTCAAATAAGGTCTGATGCACACAAAGGCCAGAGAATAACCAGTGATCTCTAGGTAACTGACACGTGGTTGGTGCATGGAGCAAGAGGACGCTGGGGGATTTTCACACACAGGGATAACAGATATAAGGAGATTAAGGGATTGTGGAACATTGCATAGTAGGCTGAAGACAGCAAAGGATTCACTCTAATCCCCCCAAATGGTGAGGGTACAAGTTGGTTTCATCAGCTAAAAAGGCACTTAAAGGGAGGCAGACAGGAGTAAGAATAGCTGGGGCTTGATAAGAAAGACAGCTGTTTACGGAAGAATGGAGAACATTTTACTACAGACTGTTGATATGAGCAAGTGTGCTGATAACCTATTTGGCAAAGAACAAGTGGGTGAGGAATAGAGAAGCAGGGCAGTTGTAAATCCTTTGGATGAGAGGTGGACTTGGAGCAGTGGGGAGTGCATGTCCTTATTGCAGCATAGAATAGGCAACGTCTCCCTGATGCCAAAACCCAAAGAAAAGGGTACAGTAGCCAAAGGAAACCATCCCCATTGGAGCAAGGAGGCCAAATTAAGTGCTGCTGGAAACAGAGTGAAGAGGCAAAGGCTAGGGCTAAGAAGAAAGAGTTGGAGGACTAGAAAGGGTGTATACAGGAGACCGGGGGAATGGCTCTTAGTAAGGAAGACCTAAAGGAATGCCTTAGTCAAATGGAAGGTAGGATCACAAATAAGTTTCAACAACAGTTTAACTCACTAAGAGAAGATGTGAAAAACTCTATGATCCGGTTAAGGGGGAAAAGAAAGAATTAGGTCAAAGATGTGCAAGAAGGCCTAAAAGAAATGTCACAGGAAGTGACCCAGAACAGTGAACTATTAGAACAATTGGCCAGAGTTTCACACAATCTTGACATACGAGCAGAGGACTTAGAGAATCACTCAAGGAGGCCAAAATATTAGGATGAAAGGATTAAGTGAGTCAGTTCTGGATGCAGATTTGAAAGTTATGGTGCAGCAAAGATATGATATGATATGTGATTTATAACATGCCTATCCAGAAGGGCAATGCTTCGGAATCTTGCTAACGGAGGTATCCCGCATTAGAGAACCAAGGGCTAGGCACATAGACAGATGTTCTTATTGCCCTAACCTCATATGGGATGAATGAGAACATTTCACGTGCAGCAAGAATGGACGGCACTATTATGGTGAATGGAATACAAGTACAGCTGTATTAAGATCTGACTCTGGCGACCTTGCAGAAGCTAAGAGGTATGGGTCAAATTACGTGTGCTTTGATTTCGAGACAGATCTCATCCAAACAGACCATTCTGTTTGGATTGTTGTTGACTATGGAAGGAGTACAGCATCGGATAACATCACGTGCTGAAGGGTTGATGCTGCTGAATTTGAAGGAAGAAGAGGTACAGGGAGATAGATGATCGAGGATCGCTGCTGTGCAGGGTGCGAGACAATGGGACTGGTCTATGGTACAGGGGAGAAGAGGGGTGAGAGAGGTAAAATTGAAAGGCTTGGGGGGGGGACAAAGGGGCGGTGTGGAAGGAGGAGGAGCGGGAGGTCTGTAGGTTCATAAGTGCAAAAGGGGTGTTCGTAAATATGATACAAGGTGGCAGGTTAATTGGGTAGCCAGGAGTGGCTATTGGCGGATAATGTCTTAGAATCGGAGGGAAGTGTTAGGGTGCTTCCCAACTGGTGGGACCTTGGGGTATGTACTGTACCTTAGCCTTGGGGAGGGTCCCCAGGGGTATTATTCTGTGTGCGGGGTTAGGGTTGGGGAAGTAGGGGGGGAGAAGGGAGGGTGGCAGCAGAGAAAGTGGAGAAATTACTACTATTACAGAGACTCAAATACAAAATAGGTGGGACATTGGAAGTTTATTTAATTTTTACCTTTCAAGATTTTATCGTTTAATGTTAGGGGATTGAATTCCCCTGTTGAGAGGCAAAAGGTGGGAGCAATGTTGAAAAAAGGAAAAGGCAGATGTTATCATGCTGCAGGAAACCCATATTAAGAAAGAAGGGAAAAAGGGGGTCAGGATACGGTCATTTTCGGGGTTCTGATAGGGTGTAGGGGTACACTAAGACCTACGGTGGAGGGGTCCTTAGTGGATAACGCGGGGAGGCATCTGTTTTTATTATTACAACTGGAGCGTAAGCTCTTTACTTTTGCTACGATATACTCGCCTAATACGGGGCAAGTGGGAATTTTAAATGAGGTGATGTCCAAGTTGGAGGACTTTGGTAGGGGAGAGGTAATACTAACGGGGGATTTTAACTTGGCCTGGGACCCAACCATAGACAGGAGTGGGGAAGCGGCAAAAGGGATGGTGCTTCCCTAAAGGGCAATGTTTAAGAATTGGTAACAAGGCAGGCGCTCTGTTGCCAGTCAGTTTTTCCTGCATTAGCTTCTCCTCCAAACGCATGTTTTCATGACTCCATCAATCTTCAGGGAGGCTGTGTTTCTTTGCTTTTTCAGGCGTGTCTTCATTTCCTTTTCAGGTGTGGCGCGTTAATTGACTCTAAGGATTCTGGTACTTGTATTTTTCAGACTTAATTTTTCTTGCAGGTGGCTGGAAACAACTCCCTCCATAGCACAAATCTTGCCCTTGATGGGGTGAGGGAGAAAGCCATGGTTGTGGCTCTCCATTGTAAGGCATGATGGCCCTGCTGCATTCATTTCCTTTTCAGGTGTGGCAAGGGCACTAAAGGAAAATATGGAAAGAATGGTGCTGCGTTATGTATGGTGAATTAAGAGAGGAAATGAAAGAGGATACACATGTTTTTTCGCATGTATACCAGTCTTTGTCCAGAATTGACTATGTTTGGGTTACACCTAGGCTGATGGGGGAGGTAAGAGAAATGGAAATAGGCTCAATTTCATTATCAGACCATGCCCCTCTCAGTGTGACATTTAGAAATGAGGGACCACGAATGGGACTCCCTCTAGAATTGATGAATGACGTAGTAATGGTTGACAAGATAAGAGATAAGACAGAGGAATATTTCTTTGAAAATGTTGATCAGACACTCACTTTTGAGGCAATTTAGGACGCCTTTAAGGCAGTAATGTGGGGAGAACGTATAGCACTGCATGCCCAAAGGGACAAACATAGAGCAAAATTGGACGGGGATTTGGAAATGCAGCTGCGAGTAACAGGCTATCGTGAATCATAGAACAAGGGCTGTAGATAAAAAGACTGTGAGGTCAATATTGATGACCAAAGAGAGGTATTATATATGTGCCAATAAGACAGATAAACTCCTAGCTCGACAGTTGAAAGGAAAAGAGGCAGCACAAATGGTCCAGAAGCTACAGCAGTTTGATGGGACTCTTACAACTGAATCAGTAGCCATTGTAGAGACCTTTGCCCGATATTATGAAATTCTATATACATCGAATCACCCAGATCCGCAGGACATACAATGTTACTTTTGGGATGTGACTATGCCAAAGATAACGCCTGGTGAGCGGGCGGCGTTAGAAGAGGATATTTTGGTGGAGAAAGTGAAGGCAGCAATTAGAACATTACCTTAGAATAAAGCACTGGGACCAGATGGGTTTAAAGGGGTGTTTTATAAAAAAAATATGCAAAACAACTATCCCTTAGATTGGCGGAATAGTTTAATAAGATTGTGGCAAATGTAAGGGTTACGCCGACTATGGCAAAAGCGAAAGTTGTAGTATTTGGGAAACCGGGCAAAGATTCAGCACAATGTGGGTCATATAGACCCATTGCTCGATGAACAATTATGTACACGTATTATAGCGGCAAGACTACACCACTCCTTCCGGGTTTAATCAATGCTTATCAGTCGGGATTTATTATAAGTAGCCAGACCTCAGACAATATTACGAGGTTGATTCATCTGATAGAAAAAGTCAATGTTAACCAAATTCCCTCTGTGTTGATAGCATTGGATGGCGAGAAGGCATTTGATCGTGTTGAGTGGCCTTTTTTGTTTTATGCTATGGGGAAAATGGGCATGGGGACTAAATTCATGAAGATTGTACAAGTGAATTATCAGAACCCTACGATACGCTTGGCAATTAACAGACATGTTTCCCGCACAATAGGAATAGGTAGAGGCACTCGACAAGGCTGCCTGCTGTCCCCACTCTTTTATGCAATGTATCTGGAGCTGTTTTTACATAAAATTAGACAGAGGTTGATGATTAATTGTATTCCTTTCGGGAGGAGGAGCATAAGGTTGTTGCATTCGCGGATGATATGTTGCTCACATTGAGCAACCCTGAATAATCAATATTGGTATTGCTGTAAGAATAAGCGGATATAGAGAAATGTGCAGGTTTAAAGATTAATATGGGGAAATAAGAGATTTTAAAACTTTGTCTTACTACGATACAAAAGGAGGCTTTACCCTCTTACTCTCCGTTTATAGAGGCTGATACTAGCATTACATATTTGGGGGTTAATGTTACTAAAAGGATTTCACTGCTATATGACAATAATTACCCACAATTACTTCAAAAGGTTCAAGAGGATCTGGGAAATGGTCCCCCCTCTGTATTTCGTGGTTAGGGAGGGTAGCGTCCATTAGGATGGTGGTCCTCCCAAGAATGCATTATACATTTCAGGCTCTTCCAATAATGTTACCAAACTCCTTTTTCAAAGCTTTGAATAGAATGGTCTCTACATTCCTATGGTGCAATAAAAAACCCAAGATTGAAAGGCTAATGGTGTCTAGAGAAGTGTGGGGGGGGTGTCTTTACCAAATTGTGTGAAATATTTTGAAGCTGCACAGCTACAGGTGGTGAGGGAATGGTTTATGGGGAATACTACAAAACCTTGGGCAAGGATTGATAGGGCAGAGGCGGGGGGGGTGCGTTGGAAGGGGTTCTCTGGCTATTTAGGCGAGGTAGACCCCCAAACATGCAAGTAAGCCAGGTATGAGCAGTAGTATGTAACGTATGGGATTGACTACTGGAAAAGGGGAAACTGTCTATGCGCCCATCCCGTTCACTCATATATTTGGGAATCCGCAATTTAGTCCAGGGATGGTGCTAGATGCATATAAACAATGGTGAACAATGGGATGTGTGAAAATCAGGGACATGATTCAGGGAGGAGATATTTGTTCATTTGAGGAGGGTAAACAGCTGTTTGTTCTTTTGGAAAAGGATAGGTTAGAATATTACCAGTTGAGACATTGGATAAGCGTGTCTGGAAGCATGACAGCAGCTGGGAGAGAATTTACAGGGTTTGAAAAAATGTATAACCTTGTATAATGGCAATAGGCAAATGGTGTCTAAATTATATGGGATATTGATGGGAGGGGAAAGGGAACCAACTTGGGGATATATGCACACATGGGATAAAGCCTTGGAATTGGTATTATCTAGAGAACATTGGACATATTAATGGACACAGATTCCCAAATTAACTTAGTCGATTCAGATTAGAGAAATGTGGTATAAGATAATGGCTCAATGGCACTATACCCCGTAAAGGTTGCATGCAATGTTCCCAACAAAAATGGAACAATACTGGAGAGCTTGTGGGAAGAAGAGGGATTGGAGACATATACGGTGGGATTGTCAAATGCAGAGGAAGTTCTGGGAAGATGTTATGAACCATATGAGGACAGTGATTCCCCTAAATGTTGATCTGATGCCCAGGGAATGGATTTGTGGGTTGTTTGAACCAGGGATGCACCAGTTTACTACGAAACACAGCAAAGCTTTTATGTTAATGCTGATAGCGGCATGGTTGGTTATAGCGAGTGCGTGGAAGCAGAAGGATCCACCAACGGTTAGGGATTTGCTGTTCAAATTGTGGGGGTTTATGGTAACGGAATGGATGATGTATATTGTGCAAGGACAATATGATGAAAAATTTCAATGAGATTGGGCATTGCTCTTGGACTTTTTGAAGGTGACTTTGTTCAACAAGGGTGCCCACATAACTTAAGAATTTTGAATATTATGTAAAACCAGACCAGAAGCTTTTAACTGCTGTAAAATAAGAGTTATATAGCTTCTATGCCATGGGGAGAGAGTCGGGGGATCAACAGGGGTTTTGGGGATGGGAGTATTGTTGTTATATTTGAAAATGTTAATAAAATAATGTAATATATATATATTTATGTATGTTCAATGTAATGTTTGTAGCACTTTGTGCAGTTCATACTCTCTATTTCTATAACAGGGGTGTACGCTAAACAGAACATATAACTGCTCAGTGTACAATGAACTAAACACATTAAACCTAATGTATAGCTTGTAAAACTGTATGCTTAACCTAATAAGTTTAGTAATTGAAACATTATCTTGTTATGCGTCACTTAATGATTTGAAAATGTAACATATAATAAAGAAATATACCAATGTTACTATCATTACATTGTCATCACAATACACATATTTTACTATTATAACAAGTCTTGCTTTTTTATAGGTAAGACATCAACAGGATGGAAAAACATTCATACAAATATTTAGGAAAGAAAACAACATACACATCCTCATAAATCCGGTGAGTATAATTTATTATAAATACAAATGAAATAATTTACAACTAAAAGTTGAAAAAGTCAACAAATGTTAATCCAAAATGTCTTTTGTCAATTCAATTAAAATCCAAATGTATTTTGTTACAAAACATTTAATAATACAATAAAAGTAACAAAGCATTCTCCTTTATAAAAAAAGTGTCCTTTGTTATTTAAATAAGGTTAAACAAAATTGTGTTTTTTCCCAAAAATTTAAAACACAATTACATTGAAAATAATATAAAAATCCAATAAAAGACAAAAGACATGTGAACTCATGTTCCTTAACAGCCTAATTTGATGGCGGCGAACCATTAAATTTACGCTGTAATGTAAGTGCATGACTGCCTCCAAATTTGCATCATTTGCAATGCAGGGTGCAAATGTAAAGGGTAAAAAGTGGCATAAAATTCTGTATGCTTCCTTTTGCCCTTCGCATTCGAACTCTGCGGTGCAAAGTAAGTAAACTTTGCCTAGCATGCTAGGCAGCATTTAGTTTTTATTGCAAGTGCTGCTTGCCATGCTCCATAGCAAGCAGTTTACACAATTACAGCGTTTCATTCACATTTGTTAAAATTGCTTACTATGAGCAGGCAAACAGAGTTCACAAATCCAAATAAATGCTCTTTGATATGCAAGCATGTGGGATGATGGTTATTTGAAATTGTAAGCACTGTCTGCCATGCATGGATAGCAGACAATATTTACAATGGATCCCTAAGGGGCCTGCCAGCATTATGCTAGTGTATAAAGCTGGGGGACCCCAAAGGGATCTCCAGCATTTGCGCTGGCATGAAAATCCCTGCTGCAGCATTTGTATGGTGGAGAGGAAGGGATGCAGCAGAAACACAGGTTGAATTCTGCCCCTTCTATCCACTATACAAATTAATGAAAATGAGTCGAGGCATTAATAGAAGCATAAAAGACATATGCAAGGCTATTACGTCTTCCATTGACACTATGGGCCTCATTATGAGTATGCTTGTCCGGTAACAATGGTGCCGGTAAGCTACTGGCACCGTTGTTACCGGACCGGCACACTCCAAGTTCTGACATGGTGGGTGGAAAGGCACCCGGTCACAGACTTTGACGGATGCACTGGCACTGTTGCACACAGTGCCGGTGCATCCGTCTTCCCCATTCCCATTGAGTCCTACGGGACTTGAATGGGAATAGGGAGTTGGCGCCTGGCTTCAGGGACCACTGGGGCTGTAATGCCCCAGTGATTCCACATTGCCAGGTGCCAGAAAAAAAGCTTAACTCGGTCGGCAGCCTGCCGTTTTTACCGGCAGGGCTACCGCCGGAGTTGTAATGAGTGCCCTATGTATCATTTGAAAATTAGCTCCATTGTGCTTTAAGAAACACAATTGCCCTTTGTTATTTAATTTCAGTCGGAAAACACAAGCATGCAAGGGAAGCTGTAAAAGAATAAAAAGAAACATTAGCAAAAAAGGCCACAAACATTCCTCCAAAAGATACACAAAAACGAACACAAAACACATACTTAGTGAGCAGGAAGTTGATAAAACAAGTTTTCACAGTGCATCGATGACGTTACAATTGTACCACTATAGAAACCTTTGGTTATGTTACAGGGGAACTGGTAGAAGATATGTTTCATGAACATCAAATTAATACAGAAACAGCAATGTTTATTTCACCAGTTGAAGTCTTTCCATCAGCATCCACATGTCAATTAAAAGATATATTTATAAAAAAAACAAATGAAAATACTAACATTCTTTTGATTGTTTCCAATGTTACTACCACACCTGCTAGGGAGAATTCTCCAGAATGGCTAATTTCCCTTACCTACTGAGTTCCTCAGCAGCTTTGCTGGACTTCTAGGATTTTTTTTCTTCACCTGGTAAGAGTGTGAGCCTTTCTTCCCACTCTTTAATGTGTTTTACTGTGTGTTTTACATTTTTGTGTTCATAGACTGTGGAGTCTCTCCTACTCCATAGGCATCATCTTTGTACTGTGTCACACAGCACCTTCAGTGCAGTGACTAAGGGTTGTCTTTTCAGACTTCCCACTTCAAACTCCATTTCTGGGAGTGACTACTGTCCCCCAGAACATGTAAAGTTTCCATTGACTTTATTAGTCTTTTTAAATTCACAGACCAAGTACAAACTATCTTCCATAGTGTACTGGAAAGGGTTAATAGTTATCCTTTTTGTCTGTTTCTCATGGAACATTATTTTGTTCCCCTTTCTTTAAGATGTGGCTGGTGGCTGTGGTATCTACAATTTTTTTCTTACCGCGGGCTATGAAAATAGCCTTGGTACTGTTTTAGGCTATGTTAGTAGCCTCAAATATTAATCCGCTGGACCCCTTTTGATTTTATTTGGTTCTGGCTGCGTTTATTCGCCATTTCTTTTTGTAAAGGTCTTTCTCGTGTTTTACTCTGTGCGCCAAACCAGGTTTGGTTCCTTTGTTCACCGTCCTTTGGCGGGCTTCTGCACACAAGCTCTCCTTAGGCGCCTGAGTGTATGGGTGGACATGATGTGAGGCAGGGGTTTTAGGCCCCCTGCACAGGGTCTCCTTGGAGACCCAAGTCACACTCTTGTTTGATTGGCTAGGTGACTGTTCTGCCAGGACAGCCACCCTGCTGTGTGATTGATAGCCAGGCTGGGTGAATGGGGGAAAACTGCTTAAAAAGCGGGTCTCTGGCACTTGGAAAGCAGAGTAGCCACTGGCTCAAGAGAACCAAAGAGAAGCTGAAGGAAGTGAACTATTGCAACTACTGAACCTCCCGGTGAAGCCCTGCTGTGGGTCTGAATCTCCTAAACTTCGACGACAGAGAAGATCTGCAAGGAATCATCTTCCCTTGAGCTGGTGGGACCAACCAGTTTGCCAAACACCAAGCAAGGCCTCCCTCTCCTGGTCGAACTTGCTGTGCACTGCTGCAGTGAACCGGATAGCCAGGAGGACCGGACCCCGTTTGGGTTTTAAGGAGCACACCTTTTATTCATTGCCTTGCTCTGCTGCTGGTTTCTTCCCTGGACAGTGCAGGACCCTCCAGTCTTCCTCCTTCTTGTCAATCCAACAGTCGCTTCAGGAACCGTGAGCCTGCAGGACCTGCCAGGAACTTTTGCCTCAGCTACAGCATTCTTCTTCTACTAAGGTACTGTTCAAATCCGGCCGTTTGTTCCGTCAGACCGCGGTGAAAGTGTTTGAAATCTTTTGCCAATCCAAGGCTTGTCTTTCTCTAGTTTTTTAAATAACTTTTCTTCCGACCAACTTCATTTTGAACTCTTGGCAAAGACTTAACCGCAAACTACTCTGAACTGTGTGATCCTCTGCAAAGACTCTGACCCATTAACATTGACCCATGCCTATTGATTTGAATCCTAGTTGTAGTAAGCCTTTTCTAGATTGCCCTGCCTACTTACTTGTTGGTGTTGCTTGATTTTGAATAACCTTACCTTTCCCCCCATTTTTAAATTGCTGGAGTACCATTTTGCTCACACTTCATTTTGGGCTTAACTTGTCCAGAATTCATTGGGTGGTGTGTAGTCTATTAAGATTGGGATTTTCTGCTGCTTTATACTAGTGAACTGTTTTATAACGCATGGTGTAAATAAATGTATATTCTCTTACTCAGAAACCTTGAGTCAGCGTTTGTTTGAACCATAGCAATTGCTATCCTTTGTGTAACTTCTGACACGGCTCACTTTACTCTTGAGATAAGTCTGGCTGCTCAGCCAATGCTACCACTTTACTGTGTAGTACAGGCTTGTACCAAAGATGATTTTGTACTTGCACTTGTAGTCTTAATTGTGTGTGGTGTTCCCAAAGGGTATTGCATATGATTCTGTCTAACAGCACCATATAAATTTAATATTAATAAAAAACACTCAAAATATAATGTGAATATTTTTCAACAGTACAGCCATCTATTGACATTTAAAAACAGCTTACATTGCCTATATGCAGTTCTAGCACTGTTTCAGTAATACAAAATAATACAAAAGATACATCACCTAATCCTGACGCTAGTGCTATTCCAACAGTCCAACGTCAAGAAATTCCTCAAAATGATACAAATACATTCCCTTCTACTAATATAGGCTCCAAAAAAATATGTAGTGCAAAGTACTTTCATTCAGCCAAAAGAAATACATTGTCACATTTCAAATTCAACTACTTGTACATTGGTCACACTTCAACTAATTGTATTTCACAAGTTAAATATTAAATGCTCTTATACATAGAAATAAAACAAGTGATTTTCCAATCAAATATATTTCTATTACAACAATGATGACTCTGTATACCACTATCAAAAACACAACTTAGAACTCCAATTATTTCAAGTAGTAGTATTTCAATAAGTATAATTGCAGTAGTCCACAAAACGAAAAAATATTGTCCTTATTACTGGTACTCCTTCAACGTATACATCAGGCAGTTCACCTACTGAACAAACATTAAACAAAATGTCTCCACTACTGGCAGTAGTACAAGCATTTTAAGTGGTGTTATAGCAAATCCAAAAAAGAAGCATTATAACATGTAACTACCTCTGAAACTATTCCATTTGACACTTAAGATCTTGGATTTGGGACTATTTTGAAACTCCTCAACCAGGTGATGTTTGTAAAGCAAATTTGTAAATGTCATAACCCTCAAGAATATGTATTTATTTATTCATTGTGCATTCAGTTTTAAAAACCAAGAAAAAACCTTCCACACATTCATCAATAATGAATTACAATTCATGTAATTACAATTAATTTCTTCCATCATACTAACTTTAAAACCTTATTGTGTTCATTAGAACACATTGAAACACAACTTTTCATAAAAAGACAAAAAGAAATAAAGAACTAGAGTAAGTAAAATAGGACATACACCATCAAACCTTTATCACAGTTCTTTCAAATTAAGCCATAGCAGCCCCCCTTTATTCCCTATTTCCAAATCTACTAACTTGATCATAGACAAATATTGAAACAAGGACATCCTCAACTGGTAAGGCATCCTAGACCAACACAAGTCCCAAATGGTGTTTCCTGTATTATGACCATAAATATCGATATGTTTTCTGAAGAAGGCTATACATTGACTTGTTAATGCTTCACAATACAAAAGCACAAGTTCAAGGTATTCACTATCTGCCAAACAGAACCTACACCTGTCATCCTGGCATTTGTTATCCTTCCATTTGAAGCGATTAACCCTAGTAGGCAGAATATCAAGCCAGAACCTCAGTAAAGTACAACCAATTTTCCAAGAAGGGAATTTTCAAAGATATTGTGCGCAAACTCCAACTTTTTTGTGACCCAGGTTCAAGCTCTGGTACCTCTCATATCCGCTAACTTTATCTCTAGTTCTACACAAGTCAGTAGGCCATAACCTTTGTTTATATGTTCCTGGTATTTCCTTGAGAAGGTCCTCATCCAAACCTCATTGGCACAGTTTTCTGCAGTTTTAACTACTAAAGTTTTATCCAAGTGATTCACCTCTTTTTTAAAGTCTTCAAGCAACATATTTGCGGGAGGGACCTTGAATTTGTGACACAATAAAATTATCTTCCATAAAATATTGACTTCAAGAGATAGTAGTCCAAATTCAAGCCTGTTGACACTAATGGGGATGGCCTGAGGTAATTGTAGTACTCTCTTCCATAGAAACCCTTCCAGGGGACAAAATATAATTGAAGACATTCTGCAATGTTTGCACATATGTGAAATAGACATGAGCAAATATATATTTTTAAAATGTTTCTGAAAATAAAACAAACATACTTTAATAAAAAAAACTGTTCTGCTGTAGTTAGTACAAGTAAAACACACAATACCAAAATAACACATATTGAAAGTGTAGCAGTAGAAACATCACATCCACCATCTCCCTTTTAAAGTTCCCAGAAATTGTCAAATTGGTTATTCTTTGTCACTCCAACTTTACCAAATATTGATCGATAGTATGCATATTCTTTTTATGCTGCTTAAAATGTGGAACAATAATTTCAGCAGGAGAACAAATGCTGCTACCCATCTCCAAAAATGAATGCATCATGAATTAAGACATACATTAAAAAGTACATTTTTATTAAATACTGGTATTACATGTTTCCATATTTAAATACATATTTGAACTTTAAGGTTTGTACTTCATCACCTATTCAGTAATGTTGGGCGTTATAATTAATAATAAGTAATGTTTTAAAATGCAATACTTGTATATTTCCAAAATTGAACAATATTTTGTTTAGATAAATAAAATATGGCAAAACAATAAATCATATCTTTCCAAACTGTCAATACACATATGCATGTGTGTAACATAATAACTTATAACAATACATAATTAAAAGGATGTTCATTTATTAAATTAAAATGAACATATATTTAATATCAATAAAATCTAACTATAAAATACACTCATGTTTTTTACATACACACATTAACTGCATATAAAACATCAGTATACATACAAATATAGCATACACTAAATAACAAAAAAACAATTACAATATATTAACCAATATTAAGTAACAATTATTCCAACAAATAAGATCAATGCAAACACAGCATTTCATTTATACTAAAACATTTACAAAATAATGTACAATTTAAAAGCAGCCCAAATTTAGTATGTATTAAAACATAAATCAGAACTGGTTTCACGTGTGTATCAAACACAATTATTTATGACACAAATTACATCACCTTCACTATAAAAATGTCACAACCCAAGCTAAATATTACAAAACAAAACAGTGTGTGTTAAGGTTACCATGATATTTGTTTTAAATATAATATGATTATACATGATTTGATAATACAAGTTTATATGTTATTTCCTTAAAGTTATTATTTCTATTGTTTGTAGACTTTTGTTTTTTGTTGGCTTACCCTTAACTCCTTTGTATTTTATTTTCAAATGATATATACATGCATCACTTTCCCCCAAAAAAAGAGACATAACAACATGCATTCATTCTGTCTAAAATGTATGAGATTTGAAAGACACTAACATTATTTTTCACCTTCTTCCATTCCATACACTAGACAGCAGTATTAACAGCACATATTTCCAGATCATTTCTAGGACCTCAATCCCACAAACCAATCAGGACTCTAAAGAAGCCACTCACATCAGCACATTTGCTTAATCTCCTCTTGCAAAACCAACATCAAGAGAATTAGTCTTGTACATGCAAGTTTCATTTATCATATTTGGTCTTTTAAAAGAATAGAAGTCACAGAATACACATTCACCCAAAAGAAAACAGCTATGGCTATGCTATTCTATTGCTGACACAGTAATTGGAGAATAATGCCCGGGAGACAAGTATTACTTCACAAATGATGTTGGTGTGATTGTTACTTCACTAAGGTCGAGACAGTAAACTTTTCACATGTGCACTAGTAGAATAGCTATCCCAACAATCCAGGTCAATTCTCTTCCAACCTTTTGCATTACCTTATTAGCAGTCCAACCAGATCTGGAAAGGTCAAATATTAGCTTTTTCATGTATTGAGCATTGAAAAGCAGAAGGTGAGGAAATAGGATGGTTTATGGAAAGCTTAATAGTGAAAAAGTTAAAAGTCCACTGTTGATCAGGTGTTACTCTTTGTGGAAGGAAGGTATGTTACATATTTTCATTGTTTATCTGCATAATGCGGTGTTATGTTGCTAAAATATACACATTGCTATATCTTATATACTTTAGAAGGTTAAGAACACTAGCATCTTCGATATTCTAATGAAGTCAAATTACAACATTCAGGAATCTTGTTTCTCCATTACTGCACAAACTGAAGTGGTATCCCTTTTCTTAATAACTCTTAAGTAGCTGGACTTAACATATCAGCTAGTTCAGCTAGATCAGATCAATGTTTATCTCTTTCTCTCTCTCTCTCTCTCTCCCTCTCCCTCTACCTCTCTCTCTCTTTCTGGCTCTATTGCTATCTGTGCTCTTTCTCTAACCATTTCCCTCTTTCCCATTCTATGTCTGTGGGTATCTCTCACTCTATCGCTCTCTTCTCTTTCTCTCTCTGGCTCTCTCTTTCTCACTCCATGTCCCTGTGTCTCTGAGTGGGCAAGAGTTGTGTTGTGAGATACACAATTGTAGAGTCACTGCAGGTATTGCTTGCATCAGCGTGACCATAGAAATAACGTAGATAGCTTGAAGGATATATGGGTTGCTGTGTTTTTTTGTGGTTAAATGTAGATCAAGAGCAGCAGCAACATAGGCATTCACTATGCCTGTTATTTGGAGACATACATAAAAGGTGCCCTGTATGAATGTTGCAATCAAAATGAATCTGCATTTCCCATACAGGCAGGTGAAAGGGAAGTGACAGGCTCTGTGAAGGGCACTAGGTTTTGACATATCTTATATGGGATCGGACAGCATTTGTTGTAATAATGCTTAAAAGAAAAACAGATAATTGTTTTAAATCTGAGCGAGATCCATGGTTTTAATCTGAGAGTGATCCTTTGCAGTTTGGCCCTGTGTCCCGACCAGCAGCTACAGAGGTCCATGCCTCCAGCACCAATAGAACACTGCAGCAATATCCCCCAAGAAGGCTCATAACCTGCCTTCAGCAACAGGTATCGTGTTACTGGCACCTTTAAAGATGACCAATGCTGTGATCAGCTCAGAAACAAGCCTGTGTCTGTGGGTTTTTACATCCTATCGCTTTCCTACATCACAGTCTGCCTCTATGATTGCGGATGCGGCATCGGATTGGCCACCTGTGGAAGCACTTTGCCCACTAGCATCAAGCAAGCAGTTGAAGCCGAAGCCTCGTACCGAAGGCCTGCACACAAGGCCAGTGCCTGTCAGTGCTGTGCCCTGACTAGCAGCTACAGACGTCCATGCCTCCAGGGCAACCAGATTGCTTCAATAATATCTGGCAAAAAGGCTAATAACCTGCCTTCAGTAACAGGTACCATGTAACTGCCACCTTTAAAGATGGCTGACACCGTGATTGGCTCAGAAACAAGCCTGTGACTGTGGGATTCTAGATCCTATGACTTTCCCACATCAAAATCCACATCTATGATTAAGGATGTGACACCCGATTGGCCGCCTGTGAAATCACTTCGCTCACCAGCATCAAGCATCAAGCCTCAGTCGAAGTCGGGGTCTTGCACTTAAGGCCTGTACACAAGATAAGTGCATGTCTGGCCCTCAATCTGAGTAAAAAAACAGGCAGCTGACACTGGATGGCAAATAGTCCATAGACCTGAGAACAAAGACACTTTCCCTTACATCTCACAAACCCAGTCCACACCACTAACAGGGTAATTCATAGAATTTCGCAGAAAAGTGTCGCAAGCGGCTGGCGCAGAGTGTCCGCGTGCGATTGTCTGCGCCAGGCACGTGCGCTAAAACCGATTTCCGCGCACAGCATATTCATGGATTTCAGGCTCCCAAACCAGCCGTGGCGCAGAGTATCGCAGCGACCCTGCAGCAGCGCCAGTAACGCCCCCAAGAACGCCCTCGCGCAAGGAAAAGCCATCAAAATCGCTAAATCATCGCAAAGGGCTGCGCTAACCCTGGACCAGTCTACAGGGCTGCCAAACAAGGAACGCAAAGCGGGTAACGTGCATATCAGGGGTACGCGTGAAGTTATACACGCGATTAGCCAGGGTACATGTATTACAGGGGTACGGGAAGTTCTACACGCGATTGGCCAGGGTACGTGTATTACAGGGGTACGCGTGAAGTTTTACACGCGATTAGCCAGGGCACGTGTATCACAGGGGTACGCAGGAATTATCACACGCGATTTGGCTGGGTACGTGTATTACAGGGGTACACGGGAAGTTCTACACGCGATTCGGCTGGGTACGTGTATTACAGGGGTGCGCGGGAATTCTCACATGCGATTTGGCCAGGTATGTGTATTACAGGGGTGCGCGGGAATTATCACACGCGATTTGGCTTGGTACGTGTATTACAGGGGTGCGTGGGAAGTTCTACACGCGATTGGCCAGGGTACGTGTATTACAGGGGTAAGTGGGAATTATCACATGCGATTTGGCTGGGTACGTGTATTACAGGGGTACACGGGAAGTTCTACACGCGATTCGGCTGGGTACGTGTATTACAGGGGTGCGCGGGAATTCTCACACGCGATTTGGCTTGGTACGTGTATTACAGGGGTGCGCGGAAATTATTACACGCGATTTGGCTTGGTACGTGTATTACAGGGGTGCGTGGGAAGTTCTACACGTGATTGGCCAGGGTACGTGTATTACAGGGGTACGTGGGAATTATCACATGCGATTTGGCTGGGTACGTGTATTACAGGGGTACACGGGAAGTTCTACACGCGATTCGGCTGGGTACGTGTATTACAGGGGTGCGCGGGAATTCTCACATGCGATTTGGCCAGGTACGTGTATTACAGGGGTGTGCAGGAATTATCACACGCGATTAGGCTGGGTGGGTCCTCACAGGTGTTCCCTGTACACCCTCCACGGCCCCTGCAGGCAGCCCACAAAACAGGGGACTACCCTGCACACCTGCTCATGTCCCCCTGCACCCCCACCCCCCAGCAGTGCAGGGGCAGCCTCCACCAGGCCCCCACCCATGTCTCCCAACACCCCCACCCCCCAGCAGTGCAGGGGCAGCCTCCACCAGGCCCCCACTCATGTCTCCAACCACCCCCACCCCCCAGCATCCAGGGGCACCCTCCACCAGGCCCCCACCCATGTCTCCCACCACCCCCAACCCCCAGCCACCAGGGGCACCCTCCACCAGGCCCCCACTCATGTCTCCCACCACCCCCACCCCCCAGCATCCAGGGGCACCCTCCACCAGGCCCCCACTCATGTCCCCTATCACCCCCACCCCCCTGCCACCAGGGGCAGCCTCCACCAGGCCCCCACCCATGTCTACCACCACCCCCGCCCCCCAGCCACCAGGGGCAGCCTCCACCAGGCCCCCACTCATGTCCCCTATCACCCCCACCCCCCAGCCACCAGGGGCAGCCTCCACCAGGCCCCCACTCATGTCTCCCACCACCCCCACACCCCAGCCACCAGGGGCACCCTCCACCAGGCCCCCACTCATGTCTCCCACCACCCCCACCCCCCAGCAGTGCAGGGGCACCCTCCACCAGGCCCCCACTCATGTCCCCTATCACCCCCACCCCCCTGCCACCAGGGGCACCCTCCACCAGGCCCCCATCCATGTCTCCCACCACCCCCACCCCCCAGCAGTGCAGGGGCACCCTCCACCAGGCCCCCACCCATGTCCCCTATCACCCCCACCCCCCTGCCACCAGGGGCACCCTCCACCAGGCCCCCATCCATGTCTCCCACCACCCCCACCCCCCAGCCACCAGGGGAAACCTCCACCAGGCCCCCACCCATGTCCCCTATCACCACCCACCCGCCAGCAGTGCAGGGGCACCCTCCACCAGGCCCCCACTCATGTCCCCTATCACCCCCACCCCCCAGCATCCAGGGGCACCCTCCACCAGGCCCCCACCAATCTCTCTCACCACCCCCACCCCCCAGCCACCAGGGGCAACCTCCACCAGGCCCGCATCCATGTCTCCCACCACCCCCACCCCCCAGCAGTGCAGGGGCACCCTCCACCAGGCCCCCACCAATGTCCCCTATCACCCCCACCCCCCTGCCACCAGGGGCACCCTCCACCAGGCCCCCACCCATGTCACTCACCACCCCCACCCCCCAGCAGTGCAGGGGCACCCTCCATCAGGCCCCCACCCATGTCCCCTATCACCCCCACCCCCCAGCAGTGCAGGGGCACCCTCCACCAGGCCCCCACTCATGTCCCCTATCACCCCCACCCCCCAGCATCCAGGGGCACCCTCCACCAGGCCCCCACCCATGTCTCTCACCACCCCCACCCCCCAGCCACCAGGGGCAACCTCCACCAGGCCCCCATCCATGTCTCCCACCACCCCCACCCCCCAGCAGTGCAGGGGCACCCTCCACCAGGCCCCCACTCATGTCCCCCATCACCCCCACCCCCCAGCCACCAGGGGCAACCTCCACCAGGCCCCCATCCATGTCTCCCACCACCCCCACCCCCCAGCAGTGCAGGGGCACCCTCCACCAGGCCCCCACTCATGTCCCCCATCACCCCCACCCCCCAGCCACCAGTGGCAACCTCCACCAGGCCCCCACCCATGTCTCCCACCACCCCCACCCCCCAGCAGTGCAGGGGCACCCTCCACCAGGCCCCCACTCATGTCCCCCATCACCCCCACCCCCCAGCCACCAGGGGCAACCTCCACCAGGCCCCCATCCATGTCTCCCACCACCCCCACCCCCCAGCAGTGCAGGGGCACCCTCCACCAGGCCCCCACTCATGTCCCCCATCACCCCCACCCCCCTGCCACCAGGGGCAGCCTCCACCAGGCCCCCACCCATGTCTACCACCACCCCTGCCCCCCAGCCACCAGGGGCAGCCTCCACCAGGCCCCCACTCATGTCCCCTATCACCCCCACCCCCCAGCCACCAGGGGCAGCCTCCACCAGGCCCCCACTCATGTCTCCCACCAACCCCACACCCCAGCCACCAGGGGCACCCTCCACCAGGCCCCCACTCATGTCTCCCACCACCCCCACCCCCAGCAGTGCAGGGGCACCCTCCACCAGGCCCCCACTCATGTCCCCTATCACCCCTACCCCCCTGCCACCAGGGGCACCCTCCACCAGGCCCCCATCCATGTCTCCCACCACCCCCCAGCAGTGCAGGGGCACCCTCCACCAGGCCCCCACCCATGTCCCCTATTACCCCCACCCCCCTGCCACCAGGGGCACCCTCCACCAGGCCCCCATCCATGTCTCCCACCACCCCCACACCCCAGCCACCAGGGGCACCCTCCACCAGGCCCCCACTCATGTCTCCCACCACCCCCACCCCCCAGCAGTGCAGGGGCAGCAGGCAGTCGGGCAGCAGCAGGTGGGAGCGTGCTCGGGCTCTGGGGGCAGTAGTTCGGCCTTCCGGGCAGGAGCGTGGTATTCCGTGTGCGTACGCATGGCCAGCTTGGTACAGAGTGATTTTGCACGTGAAAATCCTGCACGTCAGCGTGAAAACTGAGGAAAGGCCCTCAGCGCGTAAGCGCGTCTGTGACGTGACCCGCACAGGTGTTTCCCACACAGCACGTGATGACAGAGCACACGTGGAAAGACTGCACGTCAGAGTGTAATCGCGTGTGATTGGTGGAAATGGCCCTACACGCAGAAGTGACAAAGCGTGTGATTGGTGGAAATGGCCCTACACGCAGAAGTGACAAAGCGTGTAATTGGTGGAAATGGCCCTAGCGCGTACACGCCGCGTAAGTGACGCTGGACGTGTGGGCCTGTATAAAAGGTACGTGTAGAACACGTTTTCCTTGTACGTGCTTTTCGTGGAGAGCGAGTGGGTGAATTCTGTACTTCTTGTCGTTTCACACGCGATTTACTTCACGGCGTTTCTAGTTCGTATTCCCTGTTACCTCTGACAGCTTTTTCTCTTTTTTCTCCTTTACTGGTTTACCTGGGCCTGTTCCCTCAAACAGTGTTCCCTTCTACTGTTGTCCTGTCTCCTCAGACAGCGGACAAATCTTCTTTTGGCGGGGGTGTTGCCAACCAAACGTGCTCCTTTTACACGCTCGTTTACCTGGCAGACGGTGAGTCACGCACGTATCTAACATCTATGCTAGCCCCGTGTGTAGCCTACCCCTTCAGAGGTCATTCTAGGCTGCGTGTGACACGCATACGTTCATTCTTGTGTTTCTGGGTGCCACAGCGTAGTGCAGGTTTTTCTTTCTGCACACGTGGTCTAGGAGGGGTTGTGTGCACGTCATCTCCCTTTTTTGGGCCTCCTGTGCGTTGCGTGACCCGTCATCTTTCCCCAGGGGTTACATTCAGCCTTGCTAGAGCACTAGGGTACAATTACCATCTGGTACCCAACCCCTTTGACCCCCAATTGCCCAGGACAATAGTCTACATCCACTCCCATACGCACATTAACATCAGTGCCATGGCTGGGAGGCGAGGATTCCGTAAGGGTGGCAAAGGTGGAAGAGCCACAAGTGGTGGCCGTGGTGGATCCGGTAGGGGACGTGGTCGTAACTTGCAGGGTGAGCCTGTCCCCCGATGTGTGGAGGACCAGTCACGGGCACCCATAATCCCCCCCCCTCCCATTGAGGCTGATGTGGCTGACACCATCCATGCTCAGCCCTTGTTGGACCAGCCCATTGTGGCACCAGACCTGGCTGACTCCATGGCTGACTTCCAGGTCAGCAGGGCTACGACACGTGCGCTGGTGCACGTTGATGCCATCATGCCACGTGGATCAGGGGCAGCAAGGTCATCTGCTGCACCAAGTAGGCAGGGCGGAGAGGCTGCAGGGGCAGCTGCGGCTCCATCCACCCCAGCCCCCACACACCCATCCAGGACAGTGTCGGTCCTAGTCCATGCTGCTGACATTCCCCCTGACACCATCACACTAGAGCTAATGCCTGCACCAACTCCCATGCTGAGTGTGCAATCCCACACTCCTGATACAGAGTCCACCAGGGCTCCTGCCCCTAGTGTCCAGAGCGGCGCAGGACACTCAGGATCACCACCACCTTCCAAGCGGAAGAGGAAGAGTGCTCGTCCGGCACAGGCTGATGCCCCAGACACGGCTACACAGTCCGGCCCATCCAGGAAGCCCAGCTTCACGGATGACGAACTGAATGCACTTGTCGAGTATGTGTCCGGACATGACAACGAGATGGTCATTGTTGCAGGATCCAAGACCACACCTGCACAACGCCAGGCACACTGGCAGACCGTTGCGGACATCGTAAGTGCCCTTGGAATTGTGAGGCGCACAGCCAATGATTGCTATAAGCGCTGGAATGACCTAAAGCGCAGGGCAAAGAGTAAGCTGGCCTCAAGTCATGCCGCAACTCTAGTGACTGGAGGTGGGTCTCCAGTAGTAGACATGGAACTCACTCCACATGAGTCAGTCGCTGGGACCTACGTCACGGAGGAACAGATCCAAGGCGTGGGAGATCTGGCTGATTACGAGGCATTGTCCGGTGAGTGCACATGCATGTGTGTGTCATCCATGTGCATGGTGTGTGTGTGAGGGCTTCTGTTCGGGTGCCAGGTGAGAGTGTGTGCGCCTGAGTCGTATGGGTCAGCCATGTGCTTCATGCAATCCTTCCTGCGCAGCTGCAATCCTTCCTGCGCAGCTGCATTTGGCCATAGCAGTATCCCTTCTGCCAACAGTAGACATCTAGCCCAACTGCACGCCAGTTGCCCTTGCAGTGTCACCTTGCCACAACATATTTGCTTCTTCTTCACTGTTCATTCAGTCAGTTTGTTTGCATTCCACCACTTTCACTAGGCATGTCGCTGTCCACTAGTCACATGTCTGACATGGGTATGGTAAAGTGGAGTGACTTTGTTACCTGGATATCATTTGTACACACATGTCCCTGTGCAATTGGACCATTTCAGACTGGCAGCTCCAGGTGAAAAATCTGACCTGTTAGAAATAGAAAAGCTATTACATGCGGGAACTGGACTGAATGAATAGGTGCTGCCCTCCTCTCCATCTTCACTCAATAGCAATGGTACATGCCATCTGTGTGATGGCATGTGTGTTTCACCTGCCAATCACAGGCCAATGTGTGATGCCACTGACAGGCAGCATGCAGAAAATGTGTTCATCTTCCATCTTGGTGTCATCAGTGTGTGCCATTTGCCTGGACTTCATACGCAGTGAGGGTGCATGCATGGGAGGGTTTTTGTCATGTGGGACATGTGTCAATCAAGTACTGGTTCTCTTGCTTCTCAGCCCTCAATGTGTGCCATGGTGCTAATGCCTGTTTCCATTTCTTTGTTTTCATGTCTTTGCAGGGGAAGACGCACCTGATACTGCTGGGGTTGTGGAGATGGTGCAGACCCAGGAGGGGTCCGAGGGCCGACCAACCACCAGTGAGGGACGTGGTGTGGTGGTGGGGGAGAACCCACAAGTGCTGCAGGTCGTGCTCTCAAGGGGTGTCTCTGGCTGCACCTCCCCCGAGCTGTACTCAGGTGTTGATTCGGATGAGACCTACGTGCCGTCGCAGGTGAGTGTTCCAGGGAGGGATTCTGTTCTGTCTCACCCACCTGCACCAGGGTCAGAACCCTCCATGGGGATGTCAGTGTTGGCAGCTACGCCTTCGGTGGTTATGGATGCAGGGTCACACTCCGTGACATCTGATCCTGTTCCTTGGCCAGCAGATCAGAGGGGGAATGCAGTCCTGCAGCCTCAGGCAGTGCCGGCACAGCAAGGCGCAGTTCGCCTTGCCCCAGACAGGTGTGGTGCCCGCCGACGTGGTGGCCGTACGCCACCCGGCAATACCGCATGGGAGCAATCCATTTACGGTATGGCAACCCAACAGGCTGCATCATCCGAGATGATGGCTCAGGCCATGGATAGGGTGGCCACTTCCATTGTCCCCCCAGAAAGGCTGATGGAGCGACTTGAGCAGGCAACCGACTCCATCTGCCAGTCACACAGGGAGGACATGTTGGGGTCCAACAGGGACAGGCGGGCGGCACTGGCGACTCTGCAGGAGGCCATCTCCATTGAGTCCCAGGGCCACAGGGAAGCCCTGAGGCAGGAGCTCCTTCACCTCAGGACGACTCTTGTTGAGCTTGAGGCTTCAACACACCAAAGGACAGAACAGCAGCTGGAGCGTCTCACCCGTACGCTCTCAGCTGAGATGCAGGCAACGAGGGCGGAGGTCCGGGCATCCCGTGAGTTGTTGCATGGGGACCTCCGCACACTCATCCTCCAGAACCAGACCTACCACACCCGCATGCTTGCAGCCATGGAGGAGCAGACTAGGGCCTTGCGTGGGCTGCCTCCCATAGTGCAACCACCTCCGGATGCAGCTGCACAGGGTGATAATAGCGACAGCAGTGATACTCCCACAATAGGGTAGCCGTGTGGGCCATGAGCCCATGGAGGTGTTTTATCTTCCCAGGATCCACGCAGGTGGGTTCTGGTGTGCATCCTGTCCTCGGACCTCCTGGGTGGCCTCCCCAACCCCCCCGGGCCCATCAATGGCCATTTTTGATTGTTTCTTATTTTTATTTTTATTTTTATTCCCAATTTTTTTGGGACGATCTGTTGGCTTCCGTGGTTCCTGTGGGCATACGCTGCATTGTGGCTGGGCACATGCAGGCTTGTAATGTATTTGGTTCAGATGCTTGGGTTTGAGTCACACACACCCCTCCTGCTTCCTGTTTCCATGGGCTTGTAAAGGGTGTGCCCAAGTGACAGTGAATTACACAGTGACGTTGGACTCCCATGAGCTGTGTGGGCAGTCTGTGTGGGCAGTCTGTAGTCAATACTGTGTATACATTCCTAGTGCATATTGCTGTTGTGTTGTACACTGCATGTTGCATTGATGTGTAACTCTTCTTCCCGGGAGGAGCACGCACGGCATCACGAAGTGCACCGTGCCGACGTGGCCCAATTGGGATCGGCCATGTTTGGGGGTTTCCTGCATGTGTTGGCCAATGTGGCGGCCCTCTCCTCCTCTGTGCAGGCTATCCACCAGTGGTTCTCCTTGCCGTCTTCCAGCCCAGATGCCACCAGGGCCCCCTGTGGACCTGCCCCGACCAATGCAGCCAGCTCGGTGGGGATCCCATCCCTGCCACAGTCGGGAGTCAGTGATCCAGCAGGGGTGGACACCAGAGCAACTGGACCCCAGCAGATGGAGGATGTGACGGCATCATCGGGCAGGGCACGTGCACGACGGCGTCGGTGGTTTCCATCAGCCTGGAT